>NW_016161717.1:0-24947 GCF_001687245.7 Rhagoletis zephyria | reverse complement strand
TTCTTTGGCATTTATCCGTTGATATAAATGCGATTTTTAGCATGGTTACCAGAGACCGGAGGATTTTTTCTAACTTCTTCTGAAGGCACTGAGATCTGTGACTTTTCCATTTAGATAACCTTTTTTTAGCTTTATGTTTTGTTGTTATTTTGTATCAATTTATCCTTGAGTAGTTTCCATGGTTATCTACTCGAGTTGTAGGCTACGTAAAGGTTGACACAAGTCTTGATGGTGTTCTGATTTTAGAGCCAGAACAGTGTAAAACCGAAAAAATCAGCAATGGGGACTGATATGATTGCAACATTAGGCTACCAGCCATATCGAAGAGGTTTTAAGCTTGCGTGCTGAAGTGGTAGAATGCTTTATCCAGCCAAAGTGCATGCTTTTCATAAACCTGGTTTTAGTATGCCATAATAAAAAAATATAGTAAAATAAAATATTATAAATAAAAAATATATAAAAATAATATAATAAAGGAAAAGATTATAAAATTATATATTTCAAATTTGATCAAATAAAAAATTATCGTTGATATTTAAAAAAATAAAATGATAAACAATTTGGTTTTTCCTTTGGCTGTACGCAAATGACATTTTTGTAACGCCATCAATTTGCAATTATGGAAATGAATTGCTTTTAGCAGCTGCTTGTGTGTATGGCGAAGCTTTCTTGATTGCGATCATATTTTTGCAATTATTGGCGCATTGCTACCGCGACAGCTTTAGCAACAGCTTTGAATGTGCATTTGTTTATGTGGAAATTTTTTTGTTTATAGTTTTTTTCTTCGATAATTAATTTTTGTAATTTGCGTTTAAATGCCGGCATGTGCTGACCACCATTCCAGCACAATTAAAAAAGCGTTACCATGCGCTGCATATTTGTCATTATTATGGCAGCTAATTAAGTCTAAAACGAGTTAATTATTTAACAAATATTGCTACCAGTTATGTAGTTCGGCTAATAACGACGCGCACGCGCACGGTCGAATGTCAGTCATAAGATAATTTGTAATAAATATTAAATAGTAAGGGGCCCATCGATTCTAAGGTACTCGGGATGCCTTTCCTGCCCAACTCATCGGTAACGTCACTTCCTACAATATCACCTAGTTCTCATATAGGTCTGACTATAAAAGAACAGACGTAAATGTAGGATAAGTCATTCATTTCCCTACTAGCTTTGAGCGCACCAAGTCTCTTGATTTCCGCCTTTCTATCAGAGCAGATGTTCACATCCCGCACTAAAAATATCTGGAAGCCTTACTTTGAGATTTATGGAGAGATTCCTACAAAAGACCTCTTACCTACATCCGAAAAACTTCGATTCCTCAGTTTAGAAGTTCATATGTGCTTCTTGCACTTCCTCACATCCACATATTTCTATTGTTGCAAGTCTCGGAACGTAATAAACCTCCCATAAGGGATAAAGCGGACAGTTTAAAGAATCCTGTAGTGTCCAAATCTTGGGGCTGAACTGAGTTTCAGTCGAGCAATGATGGGAAATGATTATAAAGTTTTTAAACACTTCATTGATTTCAAAAAAACTGCTTGTTGTACCACAATCCAAATTTCTGACTTGCGTACTCTTCTTTAGTCCATTCCACCAGACAAGAAGGCCATAAAACAATCTGGAATAAGCTAGGGTTCCAAGAACCAGGAAATAACCCAAGGAAAAGGAGCCCATTTGTAGTCAATTTCGACCACGCAGCAATATCGAGTCATTGCTGACTTCTTCGCTCTCTCCTCAGTGTAATTTTTCCATCCAAAATGAAGCCCAAATATTTGCTCCATTATTCAGCGCTAGACAAACTTTTCAGTTGAAGAAAGAGTCCCGAGGAGATTTTTATACTTCCTAATCAACCAGACGAGTTCCGTAATACTGTCCGGCGAATTAACGATTTGCATACCAATTAGTCACCAGATTAAAGTTCCCTTGGATCAGTAACTTTGGAATAGAGTGTTTCAACAAATTTGTGTCTCACTAAAGGAGCAATCTTATCCGCACAGGCAATCACCCTGGAGGCTCTACTTTCTAACACCTCTGGCAGGTCCTTTACCCGTATAACTACAATAAAAAGATGGGTGAGAGAATACCACCTGATGGCATGCACTACTTACGCTACGCTGGATAGTGGCACAGCGCTACTCCACGTGTCAGTTTTGTGGCAGGGCATACGGTATTGGATCGGTTTCGATGTCAAGCATTCCAAGGGATCTGGCGACTGCCCCAAGAAAGACATTATTAAAAGCCCTTCAATCTCGAGAATTCTATATGAATGTGGGCTTCCTCTAACGAATTACTCGCCTCGTTCCTGAAAGCACGCGCCTAAATCAGGATAAAACATGGCAACCCTCTACGCTTTCGCTTTGATTACGGTTTTATAGAATCCTAGTCCAGCTTTGAAAAGTTCCCAAACCAAGTGTTAATATGTTCTGATAGACCTACTTATGAGCCCTATGCTTTTGCAGAGCTCCGCTGTCCACTAGAGGACCTTAACTCAGTCCTTGACGCCCATTGGAAATGCCAAGTGAAAGCAAGTCCTCCAATTCGCAGTATCTTTTGTAGATCATAAAATGTTTGTTGCAAAATTTTTCAGAACTTTTATCATTTGTCATCAAGCAGTAACATACAATCTTTTGTCTTTTTGTCAATTCCAGACACATAAAACGGACCTTAAATTGTCAAACGGCAGGCGACTAAAAAAAGCGAGGAAAACCTATTTTCAATAAAACTCTACATACATAAATACATGCATATTACTAGGGAGTTATTTAGACGGTTTTCCAATGCCAAGGTTGTAGATCTCGTTGCTTTTTCCTTATTTTGCTTCAATGTACGCCACTTTATTCCTTTCTATTTATTTGCATTTTCCATTGAACTCTCTCCACAATACGGTCGTGTGCCAAACTCTTGAGTGAAGAGAAAAAATAAAAGGAATTTATTTATAATCAAATTGGAATCTGTCGCAATCATAACCTCGCGCTTTCAACGAACCCCAGTAGAAGGAGTTCCGCAGGCGACTCATCGAAAGCAGCTTTGATTTGCATTTCAATGGAAATAATGATAGAAATTTGCACAGAAGCTGAGATAGAAAGGCGAAAGAATGGAAAGGTAGTACATGGAGAGCAATGTAGAAATAATGCGCTAAATTGATTGCCACAGAAACGTCGCTTAAAAGAGAATTGTCTTGCCACAAAGCGCATTAGCGGAAGTGTACGCGTGCCACAGAGCGAAGATGAAAGTGAATAGGGTTGATTTAAGGGATATTGGGTGAACTTTAAGAAATAAATTCACAAACAATTTACATAACATATGAGTAGCTGTCTGTGAATCTGGTGGGGGGAAATTTAAAGTAAGACAATTTAATTTGAAGTTGATTTAGTTGTTAGCGATACTAGAGTGTTGAGATTTTGAGTGTCTTTAACTTAATGCGTGGTATATTTTTCTAACTGCTTAGCAGCCCACAAGCTAAGTTAGTTACATGCTTGGGTTCTCTCTGCACTGTGACTTAATCTACACACTGCCCAAGCTGACTTACTGATTGAGTTATATTTTTAATAGTAGATCTGGCCACCACTGGCGGATCAATTAAAAGAGGCCGAAGGAGGCATATATGTGTATTTATCTCTATCAATGACTTATATAAATTCAATCTGTTCCATGCAAAGCGCCTTGGGCATGCTGGTATCTGAACTCATCTAACTAGTGAGTCGAGAGGTTGCGTGATATCATTTTCATTAATTTATTCCAACGAATATTTTCTTTTTTACTGGTATTGCTGCCCTCATCAGCTACGTGCCTCCTGCTGCGCTCTTCAGTTATAAGTTTTCGGCTTATTTCTTCTTAAACAAATAATACGCGCTTATGGCGTCATGTGGCTTAGAGTAAAAAAAGGTCAACTAGGTAACTGATACGTATTAAAGCACATAAAGCTCATTAACTTAAAGACTGAGACAACTAAAAAAAAAACTGGACTTTTCAGAAGGGCGTTTAAAGTTTTCAATTTGCTCCCAAAATGCAGAAAAATAAGGTGCAGCTTGTCCTCTTAATTCCGCACCATTTGCTTAAACATTCGTTTTTTTTTCAATTATGGCAGTATTTTAGAAATGAGCGATTTATATCTACATAAATAAAACTAAATATTTTGTCTATTAGACCTTTTCTTGCCGATTTGTCGCGTCGTCCTACAATTGGATACTGTCGACCCTCTTTTATTTGCCTTCCCGAAGAAACATGATTTAAACAAAGATTTGCTGTATACCTGCAGGGTGAAAGGAGTTGACGTTAGGCAGGGCAGTTGCTTTCCTCGAAAGTTCGTTGCTAATTTGTTAAAGATTTGCTTGTATCCTATTCCTCGCCATTATCAACGAGGTTTCATAGCAGTCCTGCGAACTGATAGCTGCTTGACCATCACAGTAGTTACATAGTTAACGAAGGCAGTTTGGTGCAGGCTGAGCCGTATTGAAATAAACAACAAACAAAAAATACTAAAAAAATCACCCTACGCACACTTCGCCCGCTGGTATTCATTAGGGTGTTCGCTGTACACAGCTGAGCCTGAAATTTTTTTTCAAGGTAATTTGGAAAAATATTTTTTTTTTTTTCGGCACCTAAAATTAAAATAAATGTGTTTAATTTGAAAAATATCTATTAAAGTCACGTGGCATTGAGTACAATTAGGTTTTTAAAGTTTGTATTTGAAACTCTTAAATAAAAACGCCATTGAATTGGATTCATAGGCAGGAACTGGGGACCAAATATGTATCACTGTGCGCCATAAGTAAAATGTTTGTGGCAAATATACTAACTCCTATATGTAAACATGCCATAAGAGGGGTGTCGTTAAGTAGCTATTTTTAAAGGCTTGCACAGCTACAAAAATGTACACATAATAATACATATGTGTATACCACCTTGTTTACGATTCATACCCTGCAAACCATTTTTTCAGAATTCATTTTTAAAGAATTCATTAAGATTTAATTCGATTTTTTGCCGAATTTTCTAAAATGAAATAAATTACCCTGCAAACCATTTTTTCAGAGTATTCTGCATTGTAAAGAATTCGTTAAGATTTAATTCGATTTTTTGCCGAATTTTCTAAAATGAAATAAATTACGCACACTTCCATTCTTTTACGAAATTTCGGAGGAAAATCTGTGAAGCAACGAAAATAATGCTGCTATGTGAAGAATATCTTTCAGAATTCTTCCAGAATTGTCTTTATTTTTCGAACAGAAATTTCTTTACGAGTTCGTGTCAACCACTTCATATAATTTTCTTTGAAAATTCGTAAAAAAATCGTTACAGAAATGAGATACTCCTAACGATCTCCTTAAGATTTCGGGAACTTTGGTTTGCAGGGTCATTTTAGAAAATTCGAAAAAAAATCGGATGGGATCTTTCCGAATTTGTTAAAATTTCTTTACGATTCAGAATACTCTGAAAAAATGGTTTGCAGGGTACATACATGCATATGTATGTAGTAGTATTGTGTTTAAAAATATAAGGAAGAAATTTCATTTTATTGCTGGTCATAAAAATTTTCGGTTTTCGGTTTTTTTTTATCTTTTTGTTTGTGGTCTCTTTGAAATGCTGTTGCAGACGAAACTATATACATAAGTACATACTGTAGGAACGGCGGAATGAAAACAAATCGAAATATTACATATGTACATATATAAATACATAAAATAAACAGTGTTGCATATAAATATTTAAAGTGACTTAGTCGTCTTAGGCCGAAGTTTGGGATATGTTATGAAGCGGATCGGAAATGTTTATAGATTAAAGCCTTAAATATGAAAATTTCCAAAATTTTTAAAAATTAATCAACTTTGAGGCACAGAAATTATAGGCATAAAAACTTGGTAGGAAAAATGAAGAAAAATCAGGACTTTTGCGATGCAAAGCAAGAAGCGAGGAACTATTTTAGGCGACAAATATACATATAAGGTATTACATGAGTGTGCCACTGAAATTTAACGAAATATATTTATTTTAGACAACCAATATGAGTTTGGTTTTGAACAAACAAAATTTAGTTGAAACGAGATACCCATTTTTTATGTATCTTTTTCGGAAAATAATCTTTTTTTAAATTATAAATTCTTCTCACATAAACAACCCATATATTAACTAAATTGCATAAATTTTATATTGCTTATGAATAAAATGGTAAACTAAGAAACTTTGATTTTCCACATCAGGCAAGAAATGTTTATGAATGAAGTAAATAAAAAGAATTCAGCAATACCAAACATAAAAGGTGATGCGTTGCACCCTCGCTGCGGGAGAAGGAACTTTGGTCAGCTTCATGAAAAATAAAAACCCAAAAATCATAAACAAAATATGAGAAAAGTCATAAATTGCGCAAAGTTAATGAGGAAGTATTTTATTTGATTTGCGCATAAATTTTCCTTGATATCTACTGCTGGTGTGGCGTGGGTGTGCAATAGTGTTTGTGCCGCTTTTCTGTGTTATTCGGTATTCTCTGGAAACTTGTTTTGTTTTTTTTTTTTTGCATAAAAATGCAAATTAGGTAGTAAATTTTCGTTTACATTAAAGCTATGGGAAAATGATTGAAAGCCGACCTGTTGCGGGTGCAAGAAAAACCAGTCTGTTTGATAACTAAGCGGAAGGTTTGGCTCTTACAGGCTCCAAGACAAAAACCTTATTTCATCGGCTGAGTGGAAGATCGCCCTATTTCGGCTGCCAGTTCGAAAACAAATAATTGAAATAAATATATAAGCTTAAGACCTTGGTTTCAAAATAATTTCAATTTATCGGCAGCTGAAATAGGGCGTTTTTCAGCCAAATGCTGAAATAGCGCGTTTCTCATCCGTTTGCTAAGACAGGGCGTTTGTCGAACCGGCGACCGATTTAGGGCGATCTACAACAAGTTACGAGATAATCATTTGTCCCCTAACGAGTGAGGCTCAGTCCTTAAATTGCCACTATTCAAAGCATATTCGGATCCCAAACAGACGTCTGAGCGGCCAAATCCTGCTGCTTAACGTTCGCCCAAGAAATAGAGCGGAATGTAGGTTATGGAGCGCTTTGTTGTTCAGGTGAGCTTCGCGGAACCCTGAAGGCTTACTGAGTGTTAGAGCGCGGCGGCGGTGCATTGACTAGCCGAGAGTGATATTTGGCTCGAGTAATGTGACCCAGTTGGATGAAGGCAGCCGCTTCAACCTAACCTAATGATGTCCCACAAATCATGTGGTCTATTTCATGTGTAACATAGGACCAGAACAGGTCTTTGGGTGTCTCGAGCCGTAGTGGAGTTTTAAAAGAGTTTTTTGTGGCATAAACAGCAGAAATAGGTTTATGGTCCGGGGTTTCAACAGATGTCAGCCCGAATCAAAATAGTGAGGAACGAAAAGCGATGAGAAGCAAAGTTAAAGAGCTGTTGCTTCAGCGATCTCCAGTGGTCGGATAAAAACCAAGCCATTCCAGTGCACGCTGCCTGATCTACTATTTAAAATAGTGGAGTATCTTTTACATTCGAAAAAAACGCATATGTTCTCTCGGCATTCCTTATTTTTGCAATGCGAAAAAAAATATTTCCTCTTTTTCTCAGCACTAAATTATGAAGCGAAAAATAATTTTCCATATTTCCGCTACACTTGTTTCGCTTTCCTTTCAACGAGGAAGACATACACTTTCACAATTCGCTCGGTTTGCTGTAAAAAAGTTAAGAATATTTTCAAAGAAAAACTAGAGGCGGTACCTTATTGATTCCCATTTAATTTTTTATGGTTTTCTTGAAGAGAAATAAAGAAGAAGATGTTGTAAATAGTTACATCAACCCGGAAGCAAATACTATAAAATATAGAAAATGGTAAAAATAACATAGCGAATCTAAGGCGTGCACCAAGCGTGTAAGCGTACAAAGGGAACCGAAGAGAAGATGAACCAAACTGTATTTTGATGCAAAAGCGAGCTGGAAAAGATGTAAGCTAAAGGTGGAGGGAATTGGCATGGAGTTGAGGTAATGAAAGGAAATAGACAGCAGTGGAGTGAAAGAAAGTAGAGCAACCAAAGAGAAGGAAGAATAGAATGAACTAACTTAAAGTGGAAGGAGGCGAGGGCACTTTAAAGGAAACAGAGTGGAATGAGTGTGGCAAAGGGTGTGCTACAGAATGCGTTGGATTATGGCGTGGATGCCGAAGCGCTTGGTGCGTCTTGTATTTAGTTGCATAGCCAACCAGTTTCTTGGTCGATTTTCTTTTTTGAGTTGAGCAGACAATTGCCTTCTATACTCACACCAAGTCGAAGCTTTTGTTATTTAAAGTTATTCTCCGGCTATAGAAGAAGTAAATCTGTTATTCTTATTTTGTGGTAGCTACTTCCTGGATTTCAAAATACAATGCTGCAGCTTTTACCCTTTTCGGTAAGACAATCCCGGCACTTCAACGACATTTGAAGGACACAAATAGCAGCTGTAGTAAGAGGGGGGAAAGAGACGGTGATGAAGAGCACACACGTCTATGTTCATGTATGTATGTACTTATTTAGAAATAAAAATATATATACACGGATATAGAACATTTATTGATTTGCACTTGTAAATGGATTTTATGCGAAATTTCCGGGTTGAAATCGCTTTGGAGCAGCGCAAGACAAATAAATCGATTGACAGGCCGTTCGGCGCACAGAATAACAACAGCATCACAGCACAGCACTGCGCTGGGCAGATGCCACTTCGCAAATTGAAATCCATAGAAATCCATAGAAATCAACGAAATTGAAAGGAAACAAGCAATACAATTGCACTGAGTTAGCCACAGCGAAATAGGGGGAAACATATAAAATAAAATAAATAAAAATATTCTTTGAAATAAGTAAAAACGAAACAATTTTGCACAGGAAGTCCATTCCGTTCATTTCCTAACGCCCCCTCCGGCGTCATCCTACGCTGATGATGACTAAGCAATCGTCTCAAGTTTTTGCAATCTACGCGCGAGGGTTCTTTAGTATATAGTATCTTCGGTCATTTAGTGCAGAGTGTGTCTGTGGCATGCAACTACTTTATTAAGATAAACAAAAATAAATTTCGAAAGTTGCTTTCGTGGTGCATGTGGTGGTTCGGGGGATGTCTGCTTCGCTAGAAAATAGCTCAGCATATTTATTTCGCAGTGTATTTTAAAATTTTCCAAGTGACCCTTCAACCCTCTGACGGCCACATTCATAGAAATTCAGATGACTCAGTGCATTTGTTGCTGCCACAGCATCATTTGTCTTGCCTTGATCCGCAGCTAAAACTGGTGGGAGTGAAAAATCGTGAAACGCATTGTCATCATTGAAGCAGTAAAATTTTCTTTCTCTTTTCCGTTTTGCGGGCATTTCAAGGGTGGATAAATAATTTTTCGTCTATTCACTTAAATATTTTGATACTTCTTACGTGGAGATGGGTGCACTATGTTGGGTTTTTACTGAAATGAAAACAAAACCTTGTCACCCTTAAACGAATTGGCTGACCATTAGGGTAGTCCTTATATATCAACATTATGGGGTACCACTTCATTTTATTCTACGTATAAAATAAAGATATCCACGAAAATTTCAAAATTAAAAAATCAGGGTTTGAAAAAAATTAATTTTTTTAAATTCCAAAATCTCGACAAATTTGACTTTGACCAGCTATAACTGTATATAAAATAAGTTTCAGTAATATGTCAAATTTATCAGATTTAAAGTGAAATTTTTTTCGAATTTCTGCGATTCTTAGGAAAAAATTTACTTTTTTAAACCCTGGTAGCGACCTGTAAAAATTTGTTTAAGATTTTTAAATTTTCATAGATGTGTACGTAGAACAGAGTGAAGGGATGTTCCATACAAAATTTATATGTTGATATTTTAAAGACTACCCTACTGCCCATGTTTAGCCTTCTGTCAGATTTCTCTTTCCCTACACATATTTTTCTGCCTATGGCATCCTCTTAATCTTTCAACAGACAAAAGCACTCCGTTTTCTTTTTGAAATATCTTTTATGATACTACCGATATTTTGTACTTTCCCTTTCCTTTATTAAACTTAACCTGTCCATCTCACTTTTGCTCCCTTATTTCGCGTGAGAGCTATATTTTCTTCACGCACATGGCGTAAATGCTTTTCAATTTTCCTAATTTCATTCCTTCGACTCCCTTTTGGGTTGATGAGCATTTGTCATCATCTCAGCAAACAAGCTTTTTCTTGCAAATCTATTTTGTATAATCTTGGAGTGAAATTAATAAGCAAACAGTCTCCTAGTTGGGGTGAAGAAATTTTATTTTGAAGAGAGTAAACATGGGGAAGAAATGAGCAACAACTAAAAATAAATACAGAAAACATATATTCGGTCAATTGCAATTAGCAGTCGTATGCAATTGTCAACAAGTTTTCGACAAATACTCGCGTGAGGCATCTCTCTTGTATTAAATTAGTCTATAAAGAGAAATCCCAAAGAGACACATAACAATTTTGTATTTGCTTATAGAACAATACCGAACTGATCCATTTTCAAATGACTGAGCTTCGAATTATAAAGCCTTTGTCAGATAATAACACTGCTTGGCATTGATCTTAATGTCCTAGTTATTTTGTGCTGGGTGTCATTTGAACTGAAAAACAGGGAAAAATGGCACGGTTTGAACAAAGTTAGCAGGCTTGCTGTCAGGTGTTTAAAACAGCGACTCTACGAGAGAAAATTTTTCGAAGTACAAAAAAGGGTCACAGCCAAAAAAAAGTGTCTTCAAGTCAATCAAATCGTTTCAAATAGTTTTTTCTCTTAAAATAATAACCTATTGATGAGGGGAACATTAAAAATACGCAATATGCATAATTTGCATTTAGTATAAAAAATTGAAGTTAAAAAAAGTACTTTCACCATTAAATAAATAATAAATTTAGCACAAACAAATGGGGGGAAATGCTAAGCTACACAAACGGTGCATTAGTTCATGCTACTTCTGGACAATTATTCGGAAAACATTTGAAAAGGCTGAAATCAGTCAAAATCTGGCCAGAGGTGTAATTTTAAGCGAACAACCCCTTGGAAGAGTGCATATTGCCAAGCTTGGCCTATACCATTTGCTTTTAGAATTGGGTATGAGCTGGGATTGACTTCTTTTACATAAATACGAAGGCCTAGACTATGTTTCAGTTGGATATTTTTGTAGTATGGAAGTCTGTTCCAAGACACATATCATCTCATATTTTTTAAGTCAAATAATAATAAGAACTCTACAAATTGACATCCAGCTTTTAAGTGCGAGTAGCATACGAATTTAGTTTGTCGAAACAGGGTTTCTTCAATAGGTTGCACGTAGTATTCTAGGGAGCGAAGCTGATCCGAATATTTAGACTAAGAGTGCTGGAGGGAGATTCTGTAACCCCTGTCATAAAATACGTCTACAAAAGCGATACCGATCCGAAAATTTTCGCTTACTAGTTACAGAATTTGCGCGTTTTAGAAAAAAATCTATGTCACTGCCCTGCCAACATTCCTTCCTTTACTACTTCTTTGGCTGCCTTTGATTTAGTGGCTTTCAGCATAACGACAAACTAAGTAGTTTTACTTCTAGGAAAAAGAAGAATATGAGGAGCCTATATAAGTGTCTCAGGACAAGCTCATGGAGGCCTTATTGTGCCCCATTCCAAAACGAGATGAAGGTGTTTACGATAGTCTAGTCTAAGGAATGCTGAATTTCCACTTGGCACACATTTTTATAAAAAATTTGGGTATTAAAAAATATCAATTTCAAAACCCAAAATGTAAATATTGTCCGAGCAATTAATGTTAGAATTCTAGGGAATGCAAACTAACTAAACTGGACTAATTTAATCACAGAGTTAGACACTCCATCACTACTAAAATCAGCTCTTTAATAATTATCATCAAATCGCTTGCATGCAACAGCAATTTGCGCCTCATCAATCATATAAAATGCTGTTGTTGATGGGGGTAAAGCGAAATTCTCGAATGCCATCAACGTGCGGCAAATTGTAGTAAGCAAACAAAGCAGCGAACATTTCAAGATTGTAAAGGAGGCGAATTGAAAGAAAGCATAACTGAGAAAAATGTGGAAAAAAAGAAAGCAAAATGACATTGCTGCAAGCAAGCTGTTGTCGGTAAAAGATGACAGGCAATATGTGGAAATATTGTAAGCGTTGCTTATTTATGAAATCTAGCAAACGAGTAGAGAAACGGAAAAATATTACGAAAAAAAAAATCTGAAATTCTGATTTTTTTGTTGCCCACAAATCTTGTAAAATAACAATTCTTTTTAAAGAAAAAATTTCGCAATTTACAAACAAGTTGTGCCAAAATAACAAAGCGAGCAACGCTATATATTTACATATGTACATCACTTAAAGAAAAGCGAACGATAGTACTCATAAGAAGCAACAACTTCGCCCAAACAACTCAACTATGTAAGCATGCAACAGCCAATGTTGCAAGTTTGAGTATGAAATGAAGAAACTTTTTTAAGGCAGTCAAATCTTACCACATCGTTTCTGGTGCAACCAACAACACGCGCAACGTGCAACGCCAGCAATAGCATAAAAAAAAACACAGTCAACCTCTTGCGCGGCACAATTCTTGGCGTTGCGCCTTGCAACAGCAGACGTTCCAAACGCACGCGTGCGGCATACACAAAATGTGAAGATGCTTTTAAGCTCGCATACTTATACACACGCACACACACATACACACCTGCAACGCGCCATGTATGTTTGCCAACAAGTAATAACTGTGGCTCGCATTTCCTCATCCGCCGCGATTGCCTCGCACTGTTGGCATCTGACTTTGCAATGGCAGCAACAAGAAAATGTACTCTCCATAAATATTTGCGGCATGTGAAGACGTGCCACAACGCACAAGAATGCGCGAAAGAGTCAAGGCTGTAGTCATCCATCCTCAGGCTTTCGACTTGAGAACGTGCGGCGTAGAAATTGAGGCAGATGCGCCGCCATAGTTGCTGGTTCAATAACTGCTTGAGTGCTTTGAGGCTGACTGACTGGCTGGCTGTGTTGTTTTCGCCAGCTGTTAGGGTGCCAACGAAAACAGTTATAATAACAAAAAACTACGCAAAGAAAATCACTAATAACAACCGCAATTCAGCAAGAGCTTAGTAGCCTATCAGCCAGTCAGCAACTAAGTGGAACTAAGCAGTAGAGCTCAGAGTTCGCTGCAGCTCCAGACGTCCGCCTCTGCGGTCGCTTCTTTAGTTCTTTAGCGCCATCTGTCTGTGCCTACGATGCGGTTGTGGCACGTTGCCGTCTTCATCTCCTATCACACGGGCTGTGTGTTTGTCTCGCAGGCTTTTTTGGAAGCTATTCACTTCTTTCTCTGCCTCTCATCTTCTCAAGTTTTCGGCTTATCTCGCAAAACGCCCGTCCCACCTTGAAGAGTCTCTTCAACAGCACCGCAAGTTAATCACGCAACCTGTGCGTAATACCAGCAGCTCATACAGTTGTCTACCATCTTCTTCACATCGCAGCCGCATGTGTCTTTTGAATTTACGTTGAGGCTGTCATAAAGAAAGAGCAGCTTAATTTGTGACTCGCATGCTAAACTGGTCTGAGACGGTTAATCCTTTAAATTACATTTCTTCTGTATCAGAAGGTAGAATTCTGTATTAAGATAACTTCCTATTGTTCTTCACAACCGATCGCAGGTTAGCCATTTCTGGTTGGCTAAATTTGGCTAGATATATATTTTTTTGCTTCGATTAGAAAATAGATTTAGTGGACAAGTAACGAGAGCCGTAAATCGACAAGTATGCTGACCGTCGTCATGCCTCTCGGAGTGCCTTTTATCCGCATGCGCTGCCAGAAGTGCAGCTACACTGTCCACTTTGCAGGTAGTTGGAAACAGGCTTTAAGACTGTACTAGCAAAAGCTATTCCTGTTGATGTACTCCTACTAAATATTCCGTAAATACGACCACAGCTATCAAACTTTAGTTAAAATAAGTGACAATAAAAAATTCCTAGCCTCATGGCCTGCCCTAAAGCCCTGGCCAAATTATATTCCTGAAAAGGTTTGTTCTGGGTTCAAAATTTATATGAATTTCGCTTTATTCAAGCTCACTTAACACTACAGAGTAGCTATTGCATCAAAAAGTATCCGACAGTGACTTAGGCAGGAGAAATAAACTCTATCCGTTTTGCGTTACAGCTTTTTTGATAGCCGGTCATGGACATCTTTAGCGAGTCTTGGTACGTCCCCAATTTCGATTACCTTATAGCTTCCAATTTATCGACCGTCCGTTAATAAAGCCTCGCCATTAATTCTAATCCAATTTAATAAAGCTACGGATTCTACTTTGAGCTTAGGTTACCAGCAGAGTTTTATTCCAAAAAAAATAATAAGACTATTAAAATAACGGAGAACACTCAACAGGTTCATACATTTGATATATTTTTATTGTTAGCTCTTTAGCCCCATACCTCCTCTTTGTAAGTATAAAATTAATGTAAAAGAATACAAACAAAATTAATCAAAATAAAATTTAAGCCATAAATGATAAACGCAGAGATTAACTCCATAATCGCATTGGCTGATGGCTGTGAGCAAATTAAATTTGTAATTAATTAGTAAAAATTGCTGCTAATAAAATTAATTAAAAGCCGGTATGAATGCGCTAGTATGTATTTAGTGTTGTGAGTGTAGTAGTCGTACCGTTGCGCTAACAAGACAAAGTGCTAACAGACAAAGTGAAAAAGAAAACTGGTAATAAAGCCATAAAAAAGGTGTGTAATAGTTTTATCCAAAGATTTGTAGCTACATACATATGGACTTGTATGTTTGTAATACTGACTCGCAGGCGTCCAAATATAGCATCTGAGATATTGCTGGTTTATTTTTAGAATTTACTTCTCCTGTTATATTTAGGTTAGGTAAGGTTACGGCTGTTGACCTAGAAAATGGACGCACTTGGACATTTAGCAGATTATCTTCTATGATACCACATGAACCAGTTTCATAGTCACGAACGTGGCCAAATTCAAAGCTCGAGAGCTTCTCGGCTACAGTCAGGAAGTGTGAGGTCAAATTTTACCCACTTAGCCTCGCTCTCCTGTCTTAGTTGAAGACTTTAAAGACAGTTTCCCTGATACTGATTTAGTCGAAAATTGGTCGAATATACTGAAAATTCTGGTTCCCCGCTTATCTATAAAACATCGACGGTATATAAAAGATTTATTTTACACAGTGGACTATGAGGCTTTTCCGTCCGACTTTTACATCAGATCTACATACATACATAGTTGTCATGGAACTTAAAATTATCTGTGGTATTTTGTATGACAGAAGGCAGTGAATTAAAGGATGTATGCCAAGAAGTTGGAGCGTATTTCGGTTTTCCTTCCCAGTTTCGATCGCACCACCGAACTGCACCGCTGGCGATAATTGCAAAGAACTCAGTTGATAAGTCGACACTTGAACTAATAAGAAGAATAACAGTATAATTGGCGCCACTACCGTTCGGTCACCAGGAGCTCGGAATAAGATGTATAATACACCAAACTCTGTTGAAAATCAGATGTCAAGAGACGCATAACAAAAATTCATAAAATGCAGATATACTTAACCGCATAAGAGGAATTTGAAACACTCAGTTTGCTGAGCACATATTTCATCTCAGAGACTGTTAATTTTTCTTCTTCAAACAGTCAAACAGTTCACTTTTTCCTTTTAGTATTTTTAATTTTTAATGGATTTGTTTTATGTACTTATGTTACCGCATAACTTTGGACCACTTCAACCGATTTTCAATCGAAAAGGTGGTGCCTTAGGGGTATTAATCATTGGATTGTGAAGAAATTAACGGTACTTCTAAATTTGTATATGAGAATTTAAATCATTTGTGTTTGTTGCTTAAAAATGACTTGTTTCATTTTCTTCTTACCTTGCCATTCTTTTATTATGGTTACCAATTCTATTATGTACTAACTTTTCATATTATCCCCTCCAATACTTTCGTTTTTATGGAGAGTGTGTGTGGCATTAAAATGCGTGCGTGTCGAAATATGCAAATTTACAAATTAACAATTCGTCATGCTTGCGGCGCTCAATCGCGCTTTGGCAGTCGGAGCTACGAGTATGTATTTTCTTCAATTGACGATGCAGTTTATTCCTTTTCTTCCTATGCTTTGGCACACGAATCACTGACACTTCAGTCTTCATCAATATTTTCTGCGTTTTGTTTTTTGCTTTATTAAATATTTTTATTATTTTTTTAATTTTTTCTTTCCTATTTATATTTTTCTTACTTGGAAGAAATACATATGTACATATGGGACATTCCATTGTGACTGATTGGACATTTGACTCCAGAATGTGATCGTAACAATCGATATACTCACGAAACTGTGCGTCCAATATAGTTAAACTGCGTTCTTAGTGTTTCTTTCTTACGGAAAGGACTTTTAAATTTCAAAGACAAATTCAGTGCAATGTAGAATGACATATGGCCGAATAGGTATTGAAAATTTCCTTTTTATTAATTTTATTTTTTTAAGCTAATAAAGTTAAAAAGAAAAAATGAGAGAACGTAGTCGTGTGTATATTAGTCCTTAAGATCAAATTTTTTCAAAATTAAATATTTAAAATTTTTAATGATATTCCAAGAGAAAATTTAAAAAGGACATTCTCAATACCCATTCGTCCTTATGCGCCAAAGAACTATATCTTTATTAATTCTACAGAATTTTCTCTTTTATTTCATACCTACAANCGGTTAATCCTTTAAATTACATTTCTTCTGTATCAGAAGGTAGAATTCTGTATTAAGATAACTTCCTATTGTTCTTCAAAACCGATCGCAGGTTAGCCATTTCTGGTTGGCTACATTTGGCTACATATATATATTTTTTCTTCGATTAGAAAATAGATTTAGTGGACAAGTAACGAGAGCCGTAAAGCGACAAGTATGCTGACCGTCGTCATGCCTCTCGGAGTGCCTTTTATCCGCATGCTCTGCCAGAAGTGCAGCTGCACTGTCCTCTTTGGAGGCGGTTGGAAACAGGCTTTAACTACGGCCATGAGTCTATATAAAGCGGTGGGTAGTGAAACGGATAAAAGACACTAAAGACTCAGTGAGATGCGATTGACTGTTGTCTTTCCTATTTCCCTGGTGGCCTTCTGAGCTGCTTCTACTTTCCATAAATTACCCCTTCACAAATAAAGAACAGCATATGCTAATGGATTGATGACCTAGGTGGATTACAGTTACCTAGTATGCGGACTCTGGACACCGTTCGAATTCCAGTTTAGAAAAAAATTTCCGTGGGGCCGGAATTATCGCGTTGTACCAATTTAAATTAAAAAACTTAGAATGCGCCAGATGATGTTCGGAAGTTGTCATTCTCGGGCCGAAGATTCATCCCGGAGATTAGTGGAGCTTTGCCTGCAGCTGGTGGACTGCCTACCGCTATCTCTGGCGGAGCGATTGGGATCGCGTAGCCACATTCAGTGGTGTTATCTTCGGAGGTAATGGGATCTCCACACTCCGCCTCCTCATCTGGAGTTCCGGAACCTATATAAAAGGGTGTAACATCATTTGTTGGACGTTTATCGAGTATAACTTTTAGCGGTCTACGTAGAGTTGCTAATGTTTTCGGATTCCGAAACTAATAATAAAGGAAGAAAGTTATGACCTCTGTCTTGGAAATGAAGCAGAGTGTACTAGCAAAAGCTATTCCTGTTGATGTACTCTTACTAAATATTCCCTAAATGCGACCACAGGTTTCAAACTTTAATTAAAATAAGTGACAATAAAAAATTTCTAGCCTCATCGCCTGCCCTAAGGCCCTGGCCAAATTATATTCCTGAAAAGGTTTGTTCTGGGTTCAAAATTTATAAGAATTTCGCTTTTTTCAAGCTCACTAAACACTACAGAGTTGCTGCTCCATCAAAAAGTATCCGATAGTGACTTAGGCAGGAAAAATAAATTCTATCCGTTTTGCGTTGCAAGTTTTTTGAAAGCCGGACGAGTACGGACCTCCTTAGCGAGTCTTGGTACGTCCCCAATTTCGATTACCTTATAGCTTCCAGTTTATCGACCGTCCGTTAATAATGCCTCGCCATTAATTATAATCAATTTAATAAAGCTACGGACTCTTCTTTGTTGTTAGGTTACCAGCAGAGTTTTATTCCAAGAAACTAATAAGACTATTAAAATAATGGAGAACACTCAACAGGTTGATACATTTGATATATTTTGATTGTTGGCTCTTTAGCGCCATACCTCCTCTTTGTAAGCATAATATTAATGTAAAAGAATACAAACAAAATTAATCAAAATAAAATTTAAGCCACAAATGATAAACCCAGAGATTAACTCCATAATCGCATTGGCTGGCGGCTGCGAGCAAATTAAATGTGTAATTAATTAGTAAAAATTGCTGCTAATAAAATTAATTAAAAGCCGGTATGAATGCGCTAGTATGTATTTAGTGTTGTGAGTATAGTAGTCGTACCGTTGCGCTAACGAGACAAAGTGCTAACAGACAAAGTGTAAAAGAAAACTGGTAATAAAGCCATAAAAAAGGTGTGAAATAGTTTTATCCAAAGATTTGTAGCTACATACATATGTACTTGTATGTTTGCAATATTGACTCGCGGGCAGTCTAAATATAGCTTCTGAGAAATTCCTGGTTTATTTTTAGAATTTACTTCTCCTGTTATATTTAGGTTAGGTAAGGTTACGGCTGTTGACCCAGAAACTGGATGCACTTGGACATTTAGCAGATTATCCTTTACGATAACACATAAATCATAATGGAAACCATTACTTAATCGACGAAACGCCATGAGCCAGTTTCAAAGTCACGAACGAGGCCAAATTCAAAGCTCGAGAGCTCTTCGGCACTAGTCAGGAAGTGTGAGCTCAAATGTTACCCACTTAGCCTCGGTCTCCTCTCTTAGTCGAAGAGTTTAAAGACAATTTCCCTGATACTGATTTAGTCGAAAATTGGTCGAATATAGCGAAAATTCTGGTTCCCCGCTTACCTCTAAAACATCGACGGTATATAAAAGATTTATTTTACACAGTGGACTATGAGGCTTTTCCGTCCGACTTTTACATCAAATCTACATACATACATAGTTGTCATGGAGTTAATGAATGCCAAGAAGTTGGAGCGTATTTCGGTTTTCCTTTCCAGTTTCGATCGCTCGCACCACCGAACTGCATCGCTGGCGATAATTGCAAAGAACTCAGTTGAGAAGTCGACGCTTGAACTAATAATAAAAATAACAGTATAGTTGACGCAGCTACCGTTTGCAGCGAACTATGCAATACTACATACTTATTTTTGGACCTTCTACGCCAGATTTCAAGAAAAACTTTCAGGTGAAGTTTCCTTCTAGGCGGAATTGCATTCGAGTAACTGAGAAATACTCTGCTGGCATCTACATATTTTGACGAGTCCCTACTGTGACGTAGTTGCAGAAGCTCTATTTGAACTTAAATGCTGGATGTCTCTCCCTCTCCCTTACCATATTTCAAACGAAGTGCTGGGGGGCTACTCTGTAATGCGATGCGAAAGAGAAATGCAATGCGATATGCAATCGCCACAGCGTATTTCTTACGACGTATTTGCTTATCGCATCGCATTTCTCTTTCGCATCGCATTTCAGAGTAGCCCCCCTGGGCATTGACGGAACCTGTAGGGCATTGAAAAGCAACTGCAAGAGAGTACAAAAAGCAAAAGTACCCGCTGTTAGCCAAGTAGCACTTAAGGTACCGTCAATACCAATAACAAATTCTAGATTAGTTAGAGGTAAGCAAACTGAACAATCAGCTGTATGGGAGATAAGGTTAGTATACAGCTCTCAAGATAACAGCAGAGGTGCCAGAGGAAGACAAATAGAGGAGAGGAAAGTATAACAATTTCTCTTCACTGTAACATAGTGCGAGAAAGGCATACGAGTTGGAAGAGTCTGATCTAATGCCTATGCCGCAAAGTTTGGTCTATTTGATTTGTTTATCGTCCAAGTTAACTTAAATAATATCTACATATTGAGCATCTAAATAAGAATCAAGCTGCCATAAAGAAACAGGATAAGAGAGTCGATTCAGCTTTCATTTCGCACTTGGACTCATGAACAAAATCAAAACTTATGATCGTTAGTCAATGGCAACTGTTAGCTCAAACTCCGAAACAATAAACGATCCGTAACAAAAATTCATAAAATGTAGATATCATTAGCCGCATAAGGGGTAATTTGAAACACTCAGTTTGCTGAGCACATATTTCATTTCAGAGACTGTTAATTTTTCTTCTTCAAACAGTCAATCAGTTCACTTTTTCCTTTTAGTATTTTTATTTTTTAAGAGATTTTTTTTATATATGTTACCGCATAACTTTGGACCACGTCAACAGATTTTCTATCGAAAAGGTGGTGCCTCAGGGGTAGTCATCATTGGATCGTGAACACATTAACGGTACTTCTAAATTTTTATATGAGAATTTAAATCCTTTGTGTTTTTTGCTTAAAAATTACCTGTTTCACATTCTTCTTACCTTGCCATTCTTTTATTATGGTTACCAATTCTATTATGTACTAACTTTTCATATTATCCCCTCCAATACTTTCGTTGTTATGGAGAGTGTGTGTGGCATTAAAATGCGTGCGTGTCGAAATATGCAAATTTACAAATTAACAATTCGTCATGCTTGCGGCGCGCCATCAATCGCGCTGTGGCAGTCGGAGCTACGAGTATATATTTTCTTCAATTGACGATGCAGTTTATTCCTCTTCTTCCTATGCTTTGGCACACGAATCACTGACACTTCAGTTCTTCATCAATATTTTCGGCGTTTTGTTCTTTGCTTTATTAAATATTTTTATTATAATTTTTTTAATTTTTTCTTTCCTATTTATATTTTTCTTACTTGGAAGAAATACATATGTACATATGGGCCATTCCATTGTGACTGATTGGACATTTGACTCCAGAATGTGATCGTAACAATCGATATAATCGATATACTCACGAAACTGTGCGTCCAATATAGTTAAACTGCGTTATTAGTATTTCTTTCTTACGGAAAGGACTTTTAAATTTCAAAGACAAATTCAGTGCAATGTAGAATGACAATATGGCCGAATAGGTATTGAAAATATCCTTTTTATTAATTTTATTTTTTTAAGCTAATAAAGTTAAAAAGAAAAATTTCGAGAACGTAGACGTGCGTATATTAGTCTTTAAGATACAATTTTTTCAAAATTAAAAATTTAAATTTTTTAACGATATTCCAAGAGAAAATTTAAAAAGGACATTCTCAATACCCATTCGTCTTTATGCGCCAAAGAATTATATCTTTATTAATTCTACAGAATTTTCTCTTTTATTTCATACCTACAAATCTTGTTATTCTACGTTGCACTGAATTTTTAAAATGATTTTTACAATTAATAATATCTTTGCATTAATAAATAAAAGTTGTTGTTTTACCACTCCATTGGACCCCAGGTTTTGCGGATGTATTTTTTTTTTGTGGTTACNCCAGATTTTGTTGTTTTGTAAATACTTATATTTATACTATACAAATTCGTTTTTATTAAAAATTAGTCTGATATATTCTTCATATAGAAATATTTAAAAACTTTTAAATTTGTGACTGGTGGGACAGGCCTTTGTGACTGTTGTAAAGTAATTGTATTTATATCAAGTAACAGTTTCTATAGACAATTATTACAGTGGCTTTTTTTTAAATATTTTTCAACAGATTATTGAAATGCAGTCATTTAAAATGAGGTTACAACTGAAATAATGATAATTAAAGAATTTGAAATTTTATTTTGCTTTCGTTTTTTACATGGAATGGCCCATATATTAAAATGCGCCACAGAGCGCTGGCANCATTAATAAATAAAAGTTGTTGTTTTACCACTCCATTGGACCCCAGGTTTTGCGGATGTATTTTTTTTTTGTGGTTACCTTTCTGCTCTCAAAGACGAATTTTAGGCCAAAACACTTAATTTTCACCCCAGATTTTCTTGTTTTGTAAATACTTATATTTATACTATACAAATTCGTTTTTATTAAAAATTAGTCTGATATATTCTTCATATAGAAATATTTAAAAACATTTAAATTTGTGACTGGTGGGACAGGCCTTTGTGACTGGTGTAAAGTAATTATATTTATATCAAGTAAACGTTTCTATAGACAAATATTACAGTTTCTTTTTATTTTTTTTATACCCGAGCGCACTTGTGCACAAGGGTATTATAACTTTGTTCACATAACGGTTGTTTGTAACAGGCAAAACGAATCGAGATAGATATAGACAAATGTATNAAGAATTTGAAATTTTATTTTGCTTTCGCTTTTTACATGGAATGGCCCATATATTAAAATGCGCCACAGAGCGCTGGCATGATGAAGAATTCTGCAGAATTCGTCATTGGCGATGAATTCTTCGATTTGCAAAGAAATTTTTTACTCTATTCTTGATGTAGATAATAATGTGGAAAGGGCGAGGTGGGTATGTATGTACATATGTTCATATATATGTATGTATATGACTACTGGAAATTCGCATATGACTCTTTCGTGATGTGCATGCATACAACTATATTTAGATATGTATCTCTAGCTATAAATAAATGCGTACATAGATTTGTGGCCCCTCTGCATACTCCCATACAAGGTTCTAATAGTAGTATGCAACGTTATACAGATTCGGAGAAAGCCGGCATAAAGTTATCACTTGTCGCTTGAATTGGTTTATGTAATAGTGAGTGCATTAAGCCTTCTTAGAAATACATATTACTAAAACGAAGACCATAAGCCGGGTTTACTTTGCACATCTTTAGGTTAAAATTACACAACAGAGGTTCTTTCCAAATCACCAAAACACATCATAAATTCATACTCGTAAAATATATGTATATGTAAGTGGGAAATTTCCACAAATTCTGACTCTACAATGCATGGACCACTTGTACTAGGTCTGAATTTTGTTGAGGTATACAATTTTTGTTTCAGATAGAGAGATTTGGTCCGGCAGCTAGTGAAGAAAATGGATCACTCCACTTACTTATACACTGACGATTCAAAATTACATAGACAGCAGGTTTAGTCTTCTCTTAAGTAAATTAAGTAGAGTCCGACCGATTAATCGGCATCGGCAACGGCATCGGCTAGTATCGGCACAAAATTAAGCATCGGCATCGGCAGCGGCCTTTTTTCGCCGATTCTTTGCCGGTTCTTTGGAATTTCTTTTCAAATGTTCAGGTGAAGCGACAGCCAACTTTAAAAAACATTTGCAGGCAGCTCACAAAAAATATTATTTTTTGTTGAAGGTGTTGCGGGTTTTTTTTTTTATACAAAAGTATGTGCGTCAATTTTCTTTTATATGGAGAACACTGCCAGCAAAAAAAATTGCCAAAACTTAACGGGATTTTATAGCAGCTTGAAACTTGCACTTCATTACACTAGAATGAAATGGTCTACAAAACTGCATACCAAAATTCTGATTAAAAAGTTTGAAATTTTGGTGAAAATAAACAGAATTTTTATAATTTTTGTACCAAGTTTGAATTTATATGGTGTTTGTTGTATACCAGCAAGACTTTTATAAAAAAAAATAATAAACATTAAATAAAAAGAATAAAATATCGCAATTCTTTTATTTTAATTAATTAAATTATTTCTTTTCTTTTGTTTTTTTTTTAACTCCGTGAAATGAACTGATTTTTTGAATTAATACATTTATTTGTAATTTTTTATGGAATCGGCATCGGCATCGGCATCGGCCGATTCTTTCCCCATAAGCCGATTAATCGGCATCGGCATCGGTACTTGAAAAAAAAATTGGAATCGGTCGGACTCTAAAATTAAGCTGAAGGTTTCACAATCGTAGTTTATTCAGCTTTTCAATGTAGACAGTTATTTCCCCTTTACTCTTTGATAAAAAGCCTATAGGAAAATTAGATTTACCGGCTTGTAGTTATGGGAACTTTACGCATGTGCGGAGAATTTATGATCCCCATTAACCAAGGATTTAACTGATTTTTTTTGCATCGGATTCAAGCACCTCACGACTTACAGAGACGATGTGGGTGTTCAGTAAGAGAAAGTCATAAAGCGTTCACAGAAAATGTATAGAGTGAAAGACAACAGATACAGTCAGTTGATAGCATATACATACGAGCAAATCTAACGAGTTGTTACATTTTTCGACAAACCTCGAAAATGGTGGCACACTTATCTTAGACAATGCATTATCTTCAGTTTTGCATAAAGAATAATATTCGATCCGAATATGTATTTAAATAAAAACTTAAAAAATAAATTCTATAATGTAATTTCTTTCATATATTCGTTTGTTTTGCAAGAAAAACATTTTCGCCCTTTTATTTTAACATTTTGAGGTATTTTTTCTGCAATTCTTTAGACTAAAATTGTATGGACTATAAAACTGCATATCCAAAAATGTTCTAATAATTCAGCGTAAAAAGTTGAAATTTTTATGAAAATTAGTTGAATTTTCCTAAATTTTTTATAAGTGTTGGAAACAGTGACCTATTTGGTTTTGGTTAAAGCGCGGATGGTATTTTGTATAGAAAAATAACAAAAAAAATTTAACTCGAGAAACATTACGAATATCAACACGTGGTCATTTGTTTGAGTCACTGTATATCTTTGATTTACAACACAAATCAATAGACGCCACGCTGCTATGAGAATGTAAAACTCCACGCTCATCACTTTCACGCGTCCGATAGACAACCCCAGCAACCCCATAAAAGTTCATCATGTCAGTAGAGTGAGTGCATCATAAAACTTTTCCACAGTTTGTTTTGCGTTTCACACTCGCAAATTTCCTAAATTTTATTTACCTACTCCACTTTCGCAGGAGTTTTCCCCCAAACAAATTTCGCTTCTCTGATTTCAAATTTTCTTCATTTCACAAAAATATGCTTGAGCATACACATG
>NW_016161716.1:23962-49105 GCF_001687245.7 Rhagoletis zephyria | reverse complement strand
ACCAAACACACGAGAACTTTAAATTGAAAAGTTGCTAATAAATAAACACATTTGCACCCCTAAAAGTGTGCAAGGGTGCACTAGACTCAAAACAGCTCGTTATAATATACATATATGTATATGTANGTGTGTGTGTATGCGTAAGTGCAGCTACACTCGCTCAACACACAACTTCAGTGCCTTAAGTGACCCTGAATGATGATGTT
Source organism: Rhagoletis zephyria (assembly GCF_001687245.7). Classification (NCBI taxonomy): domain Eukaryota; kingdom Metazoa; phylum Arthropoda; class Insecta; order Diptera; family Tephritidae; genus Rhagoletis; species Rhagoletis zephyria. The sequence continues at coordinate 48,899 of NW_016161716.1, read as the reverse complement.
ACAACTGCAGATTTGTTTATGTTTTCAGTTTTGCTTGAATCAACGAACTTTTTGTTTGCATACACACTCGCACACATACACATACATATGTATGTTTTTACGTATGTGCAGTTACATCACCCACAGGAAGGTTTATACATAGTAAATTGTCAGACAGCCCCACTCAAAGTGCCGTTCTCACCGGGGAGCACTCAGCCATGACAGTCAGCCAATTCATGTATTACGAACATCTAACGTCAAAGCTGGTGTTGGTGCTGGCGCTTCCATTTGAACATACATACATATGTACATATTTATTTGCTTGCATTTGTATGTTTGTCTGTCACACGCTCGCAGCGCTGCATCACTCTCTTGTCAATTGCTTACTTATTTGTTTTGATTTATATTTATTTTGTATGTAATCAAATAGTCTGACGGTTTGACAGTCCGCCGCCTGTCTTGTCTGTCGTTCAGTCTGCCTGCTGGAGTACTAAGTATTGAGCACGTTTTGAGTGATAGTTGCATTCCCTGTAGTCCTCTGCTTGCCGAACAGTGCATCTTTCGGTGGAAGGAAGTGCTTTAGTCACTCACTCGCTAGCTGTGAGCTATCACACTTGTCTGGTTGTTGTGTTGTTGCCAGTAGTATACCCTTTATATGTGGATTGTTTTTCAAGTGTACAACAAACATTGCTTTCACGTTATAGATTTTATTATTATTTTTGCTATTGTTGTTTTTATAGCCTGTAGATATTTTTATTTTATTTGTTTAGTACAGACTGCTTGATTGCTTGTGTATTTGTTTATACAAATGTGGCAAAGAGAAGATTGCAATCCATTTACCGAACTCTCAAATCGATTCTCGAGTGCTATACATACGTAAGTAAGTAAGTGTGCATGTATATTAAGCAATAGGTGGTGCCAGTTAAAAGTGTTTGTAAAACTAACTGCTTTTCAAAAATCCAAAATGTTGATTTTATTGCAAAAAAACATCGCCTAAATTATTTGCATATTGCTATCCTATTCAACAATGTCTTTGCGTGATAATTATTTATTAAAAAAAAATACCTTATTAAACAGTTGAGTTGTAACGTTTAACTGTTATACATACATATGTATGTGTGTAGTATTTTTTTAAATAAATTTCCAATGAAATTTGGCCACGAACAAAGGATTACGATTTAAGAATGTACCTCTGCCGGCTGGTTCACTAAGAGAGCCATTCGAGAAATGCCCTGGATGATGAAATGCCAGAAATATGCTCGGCGTCATGTAAAGAGGGTATATTCGGTGTCATCCAGCCACAATCCGCATCACGCCCCAGCGGAAGAGAAGACGATGTGACCAAGGGTCAAACATCAACTCGAACCAATATCCCGTTTACTCCCATATACGCGAACGCCTCTGTGCAGCAAAAAATGTGCGATCAGATATATGAGAGCAGTGGAACCCCATTACCGCCGTCCAAGATGTAGTCAGTCGAAATTATGCGAGCCCAAAAGAAGTCCGGGATTTTTATCAGAAAGTCCATCAGTGTACAGAAAGAACTTAAGTTTTTGAGGGAAGACTTTTCCTTCCATCAGATAGTAACAACGCTGAAACCGATGGAAATGCAAACCCGAGCTCGAGAACTGGAATTTGTGTGTGTTCTGCCCAACACACAAAGAAGGCGACCCCACCATATACGCCAACTACCGCGGAATCAGCCTTTTAGCACAAACGAAAACCTTTTCTCGATAAATATACAAAACGCGTAACGGACGTAGAATCCTGGCAGTATCCTCAGGGTACTTGAAGCCTATAAACCTGTTTTTATTAACCTCGTTATATTTAACTCTATTTATTTCCATATTTACCTGTGTTTCATTTTATCTCAATCCATTTTAACGTTTAATTTTAGACTTAAGGCATCACTTTTTCTACCAAAAAATGTTGCCCTCTCATTGCCCTCTTTGCACAAACACTAAGGAGAAGGCAATAAAAAGCAGCATTTTTTGTAGAAAGAAAACGTCATTACTATTTCACTTCAAAACGTCACAGAAGTTTATACAATACTTAAATCCTAACCTTCGTTTTCTTTTAAGCTATAAAACTGTGTTAAATAAAAATTTTCGTATAAGAGAAAATGTTAAGAAATCATCTCATTGCGATTGCCAAACAAAGCAGTACGAGGTAGAAAGGACATTTCACGTTTTCATATTTTCTGTTTAAATAAAAATGCACACAAAAAATATGCAGTTTCATGTATACAAAGCTACTTCAGCATTGGCATTAATTATGTGGCAAGTAAAATTGCCAAGCAAAAAGTCGATTATGAATTTTTTTCTACGCAAACTATTCAACTTTGTCCTTTTACTGTCCTTTGATCAGCGCAGCGGCAAAGCGGCGCCTTTAGTCTAGCACAATTTTGGCATTATTCAATGCCTTTTTTTATTTATTAATAACTAGCTTTGGGGGTTCAAAGACATTCTTCGCTTCTAGCGATTTTCATTTTTTAAGTTTTCTACTTTTTTTGCGTGAATTTAACAAAGTTTTAATTAGTCTTGTATACAATACATGGATCCATGGTTGACGCGCGGCATGGATGATTAATTAAAAATTTTCTCAAAGGCTACACAAACAAACCAATTACAAGCTGAAGCGCTTTTATGAGCAGCCAAAAAATGCAGTAGTGCAGATGCTTTATGGGTAAAAGTACCTAAAGGAATTTGGATAGTAATGAGAAGAAATTTTGTAGCACAATTTTAAATAACACAAACAGTCGTAGAAAATGATGGAGTTTTATTAGCGAGCATATAAACAGAGTTTTACTTTTTAAGAAATTTAGTTTTTATTTCTTATAGCTTAAAAATTCCAAAAGATATTTATATGTATTTATTCAACTAAATCGTATAAGCCAATAACAATTTAATGCCTTTAAGAATCAAAATTACGGCAGTGGCATTGCCAAAGTGATAGCACTTCTGGCGACAATTTCTATACCGTAGGCACTTGTGCTCAATTGTATATACTCTTCGAATTACTGTTATTAATAACAGCATTAAGGATATATATGTACATAGAGTATCACTGTCACTGCTAAATTCATTGAAGTGTTCTTTCATTTTTGGGTCTGTGATGGAACAAAATATTGGAACTACCTCTGAACATGGTAAGGCCGATTTTAAGTTTGGATGAATAATTTTTAACGTTAACACTACGCATATTATCCACAGCAGAAGTAACAGTCATGAAAATTATTTTTCTGTTTTTTTTTTCCGTTGTATAGGCCCTCCGAACCTCATATTGGTCCACTATCTCAAGTATTCACAGCTCAATTTTCGATTTGAAGTAGGAAAAAGTATAAAAACCTTTTTACTGAAATCTGTTGTAAGAGTTCTTTGAACTTTTGAACAAAAAAATTAATAAAATACATTTGGCTAATTCAGACAACCTCTAAGATGCATATATTTATATGCATTGATATATATACATATAACCGTACCGATAAGACTTTGAAATGCGCGGAAGTATTGATTGCAGCCAATATGCCAAACTGCGTTAATCAAAAACTACAGCGTAGGAAAAAAATAACAAACACTAACGATAACTCTGCACCAATTTTCTTTTTTCAATTGTTGACCTGCGTTACTATTCTAAATTCAATTCAACTTTGCCTAAAATGTTCTGCGGAATTCCAAATTTAAAATTAAACTTCGCATTTTCACTTTGTTTGTTTTACCATCGGTTTACGAGTGAGAAAAAAAAAAACAGCAAATACATACACTCACCAAAATATGTTTCCGTACAGTGTTTTTATTTTAAATATTTGCAATTGTTTTTCGTAATAATTTATTTTCGTTAATTTTTAGTAGAAATTAAGTTCGTTCTGCATCAAATGGATATATTAAATGTAGGTTTTTACAAATTTAGGAAAGATTCGACAAATTTCTCATCAAAATTTTCAACTTTTAAACAAATTTTTTTTTTACTCACTCAATTTCAGTAATTTTTCAGATTTTTTTTTTTGCTGATGTTACTCATTTTTTCCATATAACGGCTGCGTGATAGTTTTTTTGTATAGGAAAAAATACCGAAGAGCTTCAGGAAAAAAATTCTCAAAAATCAACGGTAGATTACAGCCACTTAAAACTTGTACTCGAGTCTACTGAAATTAAGTGATTTACAAAACTGCATACCCGAAAAATTCTAAAAAATTTTGTTTAAAAGTTGAAAATTTTGGTGAAAATTGTAAAAACTTTGAATCATTAATTTATATGCCATTTGATGCAGAATGAACTATATTTCTACCAAAAACTAACGAAAAAAATTTGTTACGAAAAATATTATTAATATAATATTATGCAAATATTAAAACAAAACACTGTACGGAAACATATTCTGGTGAGTGTACATTAGAATGCATTAGGCTGCAATAATATATGCATAATACACATATTAAGATACATATATATTGTATTTATGTAAGTATATAATATTTTATGGTAAGTATATAATGTTTAGATAATCTACATTAATACATACCACTTACTTAATTTAGCTGTTATATAAAAACAATTCATATTAAATAACACTAATCATTCACTTGCAATTGAACACAACTTTTTTTAATTTCTGTTTTGTTTTTTGTGAAAAAAGTATATACATATATAAGTACATATGTATACGATCTTTTGACATAAAATTGAATTAACCGGAAGCACTGAATAGCGTTAAAAATTTTTGGCAATGTGTGCTTATCAAATAATGCATAAGTAAGTGATTAGTGTAAAAAGTCACAAGTATTAAGCAATAAAATATTTAATGAATTTTGGGAGCTATTAAATAAGTACGATTGTGGTTTTCCACTCCAACAATTTGTAAATATAATTAAGTTGCTATTAATAAATAAAATGGAAGTCATCTAAAACAGCAGCCTCACACACACACACACACACACACACATCCCTACATACATATGTATTTACGTGCATGCATTGCCACACAGCGGCATACAATGGTTAACAATAGCTTAATTTGTTTGCAATTGAATGAAATGAATTTAATTCATTGAACGTTTGCAAACTAAATCGCTAAAATCATGTATGTTATATAATTTTAGCTGCCTATTGTTGTTGTTGCTTTTTTTTTGTCCGATTCGTTGACTATTTTTGCAGCCTGCATACATACATATATACATATTTAGTTAATTACGTTACAAAAAGCAAACAAATAAATCGATGAGCTCAATTTACTAGCGAAAATATTAATTATTGTATTTACGTAAGTGTGTATGTGTGCACATATATATATGCATGTGTGTACATTTGTACATAGATATGTACATATATACAGTTACTGCCAGTGAAAATGGCCCACTTAAAAAAATGTTTGTTATCTTTTGTAAAAAACTTTCTTATTCTACAAAAAAAAACCCCCAAAACCAAAATTCCAAACTTCGTACAAATACTAGGAAAATTCGATAAAAGTTCCATTAATTTTCATAAAGATTTCCAACTTTTTGATTGATGTGTGATTGAATTTATTTTTGTATGGGAGAAAGTAAGTCCCCAAAAAAATTTATCAAAAAATGTGCACCAACTTCAAACTTGCATCTTATATTATACTAATATTTAGTGGGCTAAAAAATTGCATTATCTAAATATTTCTAAAAAATCTGATCAAAAAGTTGGAAATTGTCATGAAAAAATAATGGAAATATTATCGAATTTCCTACTTTTTGTACAAAATATATATATATATATATTTTTTTTTGGGTGGGCCATTTACTGGCAGTAGATAATTTCTGGAGCTAAAAGTCACTCTTGAGAGCCGAGAGGCCTACCACTCTGTATTCCTTTCTCCTTTCTTTTTTTATAGATCGGCACAAATTGAAGGCCTCCAGAAGAGCTTACTGTAGCTCGTATGCTTACTACAACCGATATTTATTAAATATGTACAATATTTTGTGACGGCTAATCGGATGCTGGTTAAACGACGATGATAATGTGTGAAAAACGTTAAGTCCTTCCAAACGAAAAAAAAACATACATACATATAGATATTATTTTAACTTCTCACCCTCAGCTTTTCAGAAGTATGAAAATAAATAAATTTTGGAAATAATTTGTTGCTTGTCAACACTTAAGTGAATTTGTGGTCCACTCTGTTGCAACAAAAACATCGACAAAACCAGAAAAAAATAACAAACAAGTAAACGAAGTGTTACATTAAGTTAAAAAATTTGTGAGTCCTGCCTGGCCGCTGTGCATATCCATCCTAGTGTGCGAGCAGCAGTGAGAGTAGCCGCCTCTACCGAGACTACTGAGTGACAAACTGTGACGACTGACTGTGCAAATTGTGCAAACGAAACGAAAATATGTTTGCGAATTTGTAAATAATTCTTGCATTTATTCAAAGTTATTTTTAGATAAGTATCAACTTGATTTATTTGCGCTACACTTGGGCGCACGCACAGCACTCACAACACACATACAGATGAACATTGACTAATGCGCGTAAATGCATGCGCCGACACACAAGCGAATCCGCATAGTCAGCTTGGGCAAACAAACCATTAAAGCTGGGCTGGGCTGGGCTGGGCCGAGTGAGAAGTCCTTTTTTCATTTCCGTTACGTTTTTCAATGAGCATTCGTTCAAACGTTTTTTTGTGTGTATTTATTTTTTTTTTACACTTGATGCATGAAAATAATTTACATAAGGATAATAGAAAAAATTAAATTGATTTTAAATCATCGTACAGGCGGCGGCAATGGTGACAACTGTGTCGGTGTGAGAGCGTCTCTTTTGTGCGAAAAAGAAACTACTAGGAAATAAAATACATATATATATATTAACATATTAACAATGGAAAGCGCCTGAACAAATACATTTCCATATAAATAGGCTGAAGCGTGTGCGGAAAGTTGGGCGGGGGGGAGGGCGCGTGCACGGGCAACTGAGCTGAATGTCGTGTGTAAAAAAGCCAAACTAATAACAACAAAAGGAACATTAACGAGCATTCAAAAACAGAATTAAAATCTGACGGAGATGTGGGCGTGCACACTTACACATACACGTCCTTTTACCGACTCAGAAACATTTCGCTAAATACCAGTCGGCCAATTGTGTGTGTCTGTGTGTGCGACAGCGGATTTTGGATTTTTTCCTTTGCAATTTTCAAACATTTCGATTTTCAATTTTCAATTTATTTGTATTTATCTATGTGTATGGCAATTGTCGCCCAAACGAAGCGCTTCAGCAAGCCAAATGCGCACATCCACAATCACTGGCGCGCTCTCTCATTGAGTGGACTCAAAGGATGACTGACTGTCGTTCGTGTGAATGGCATTTAAAATCCACTCTGTACACGAAAGTGTTTCTGTGAATACGTACGTACGTATGTAGGTGTGTGTTTGCCTGCGCATTGTAATTTACCGCAAATGTCACAGCACTGTCACACGTGTGTCCCTTTGCAAAGCTATGTGGGTATTATTTATTGTATGGATGTGGTGGCTCCTGCTTGTGTATCACTAACTGTTGGCGATTTTGAATCACTCACTTGTCCATCGTTTAAATCCTTTGGCAGCAGTTGCAATTTAAAGCGAATATTCATCAGCAATTTAAAGCGAATATGCATATCGTAGATGTTTTTTGCAAAACCGCCTAAATCGTCTTTGTGGCAAAAAATGAGATTTGGTAACCCTGAACTCCAGGCATCGAGATTTATGCATAAAAAATCGTTAAATCGTTATTAAAACCACAGATGTGTAAAATAATAGCTAGCCTATCAAGGCATTGTGCCTTCAAATAATAAACCGCTTTTTTCGCTCTCCTGTAAAATTTGAGTGCCGTAAGATAGGCGGTTGAGCGAGGGGGGGTTTCGCAAAAACATCGACGATATGTACGTATATATGTACAGAGTGCGCAGTTGCAAAAATCGGTGTTTGCAGTAAACTCTGGGTGAAGAAGAGATAAATTTTAAAAGCCGCTTGATAAAAATGCTCATATGCTTGCAAAATATAAAAAAATAAAAACTCGTTAATATAGAAACTAGTACTTATTTGTTAGTACCATTGGATATCTTTAAAGGCAAATCCCTTTTTTTTTGATTTTTTTTTAACACATGACAACTGTCAGGAATAAATTATTTTCAAACCCATTTGTTGGCCGTCTTTTGACAATCCATTTAACTCATTGAATAATTTGAATACAATTTTTTTAACAGGTGCCAACGCTCTTCTAACACCCTAGAAAAATTCTAAATGTTCAAACTAAATATTTCTTAACTCTCGTTCGTTTGATACTCATATTTTAAAATTGCATGTACATAAATAACCTGTGTTTAATTGAACTAAGTTCGACTTTCAAAACAGGCGGCAACCCTCTTTAAAATTATTTTTGAACTAAAATTTTCTTAAATATCTTTCTTCTGACATTGTTATACTCTTTAAATTCGTGGCAACCCTCCTAAATATAGTTCAGAAAAAAGGATTTAAACCCATTTCCATTGATAACCATGTTTTGAGAATTAATTTAACTTATTAAATAGTTCGAATTCAACCTTTTAAAATAGGTGGCAACCCTCTTTAAAATATTTTCAAACTACTGCCTTCGTAAACCTCTTTTTTTTCTGACACCCATATGGTAATACCTCATTCACTTACCGAATTCCTTAAATTTAAATTTAATATTTTTTAAACATGTGGCAACCCTTCTACACGTGGTGATATAAAGCCTTTTAATGCCATTTCGGTTGATACCCTTATCTATTGATATGTAACAATCGATTTAACTTTATCTTCAAACAGAAATGGCTAAACTGCTTCCAAATTCAGCAAGTAATTTTACCTTGAAACTTACGCTAACCGCATAGCTTGTAGAGGAGTTGCATATTTCAGAATTTTACTGAAAAACGCCCTATCTCAGAATATTTTTCAAGAATTATGCGAAGGGCGTTATAAAGTATGGCGTTTTTCAAATAAATTCTGAGTTCTGTAACAAAATTCTAATGCAGGGTGTTGTGAAAAAGTTCTCTAAGATAGCGCGTTTTCGAACTGGCTGCCGAAATAGGCCTATCTTTCACTTAGTCGTCGATATGTATGCAAGTAATATTGTTAACGCTTGAGCATTAACTCGTGGCAATAAGCCAATTATCTTAAACGCACTGTAAGCATAAATAAATACATATGTACATATGCACATGTACATTGAAGCAATCCCTCAAACGCTCACCCCATCGATCGTCATTCCTTTGCAATGCCAACCGAAACAGCGACCAACAAAAGCCATTCGTCGTAACATTCGCAAAAGCTAAAGAAGAATTTTAATACATCGCATTCTTCGCTGCGGTTTTTGCCAACATACCGCATCAATCTATCGCCACCACAAACATGCGAACAACCACATCGGCATAGGCATACACTCAGAGATGTTTGCGTGCCATGTGCAGGCGCCACAGCAGTGCCCGAATGTGCCCACTCCATACATAAAAACTTAGGCATACACAGATGAATGCAAATCTACAAATATCCTGTCATATCCTGTGCCAGCGCTGCGAGTTGGACATCGAACCAATGTTGGCGTTGGCGCTGGTGCTGGCAACGGCAAATTGAATCTATGGCTGAGTGAAAAATATGAGCCTCTTCGGGTAAGATGGGTGTGAGTGTGAGCATAGTGGGAGGAGGGTGGCGAGGGAAAGTCAACTGACAGCAGGAACTACACCGGTCGCATGTGTAGCAATTGAAAGACAACAGCACCAGCACCATCAACAAAACCAACAGCAACAACACAGCAAAAAAGATGCACGAGCTAACGAATGTGGCCGGGATGGCTGCACGATTGTGACTGTGACTATGTCCTGGCCTGGTACAATTGCGCATTTTTGCATACATAAATATTTATGAATTTATTAAAAGTGAACTTCAGAAAACGGCAGTTGCCGAAGGGAGTCAGTCACTCCGTTGTTCCAATGCTAAATGAATGAACAGTCAATGCGAAAAAACAACAACAATAATGCATTTACGAGCAGATAGGTGGCAGTTCGTTAGCTGTTGTTCGACGCTAACCGGCCAGCGCTTTGTTGCCATACCAAACCGGCGAACCATTCATTTCACACGAGCTTGTCGGCCGGCCCCACCATGCGCCGCAGCGCTGATCTATGGAAATTTTTGGAAAATTCGCACTTTTTGTCAGCTAACCGCGCGCAATGGTATGTTGGCGAGTTATGTGTACACTAACGTACATACATACATATGTAACTGCTTACTTTTATTAGGGATGTTCTTATTTTGAAGTATTTCTAACAAATTAACTTGGCTATGGCTAAAATAAACTTGATGAGCTTAGCCAGGTTTATATAAATATTGTTACTAGAGCATTTGCATTAAACATAAATATCGCACATTTGAAGTTAGAAAATGAGTAAATAAATCTCAACAATGAAGGATGTCTCTAATGATAAGGCTTCTAACAAATACCACAGATTCTTCAAAATATTTGTGTTCGTGTTTGTGCAATCAAAAGCTGTATCCTTTAGGATCACCCGGCAATCATTGCATACTTCCCGGCAGTGAACGGGCAATTATTTTCGAAATGGCCTTAACTGTGGCAACGGCTAGGGAGTTATGGCTTGTTTTGTGGTCTGGCTTGAAATGTTCATGTTTCAACAAAGAGACGAAGGCCACAAGCTGGCACACATGCGCTGCAAGTTCAGCACAGCACTTGAATTTGTTGTTTTGTTGAATTACTTACTTGCAGTCATGAAATTGGCACACAATAAGAATTTTTAGTTAAACAACGATTTTTTCGGTAAGGAAACTTTATATTTATCTATTGCTTTCTCTTTATAACCGCCGTTAGCTTTGTTAGGTCAGGAAGATAGTTTCTTTTATTCAGCATGTTAAAAAAAATTATGTTGATCATTTAAATGAATGGTTAGACATCGGTTAGGTTATTTTTTCATAATCTACGTAACTATGTAAATGGTTCTAGTATGTTTTGAAGTGGGTTTCAATAAATCGTAGCAATATTTTTCTACTGTGTGCAAGTTTAGGATATTTAGGCGTGCCTACAGTGCGATTCTGAAAATCGCTTCGCTGATCTTGATCGCTCAAGATCTCTAAAATAACAGCAGACTCTCCTAAAAATATGAACAACTTAGTTGCATGTCGCTCGTTTGACAGTTGCAGTGATTTTATACCACCTTCTCTCTCTCACTTTACACGCAGCTGTTTGTCGCACCGCGCCGAGAAGAGAAAACTTCGCCAATTGACTATATACCTTACGTGCCAGTCAAAGGGTATTTCTAACTATTTTGTTGATTCTGTTTAAGACAAGTCACCTAAAATGTTTTAAATGGCTTTTTCTGAGTGGAGTGGCACTAGTACAAGGGGGCGCAAACTTAACCACCCTTCTTCTTAATCACATCCTGCTTTGGGGCTACTAGAAGCCGCGGGTTTATGCCAACAAGCCTCAGACAATCGCAGCCCAAAAGGATAATGTTCGACAGGAAAACGAACAGTTAAATGTCCAAATAAAGATTTCCATCACTCAAAGTCTTTTTTGTTTTTAGTAAAAATGTTATTCAAAAACGAAATTGGATAACTCATTTTGCCTCGCCTTGTATTATTCAAAGGGTACAAATAGTGGAGATTGTATGAATTGTATTTTTACGCAAGGATTTGAGTGCATATTTCACGGACTCCACCAGGGTAGTTGAATAAGTTGAGGAATTTCTAGAATGCATAAGTACGTTGCGGCGCGCAGTAGTTTGAGAGTGGTAGAAATTCCTAAATTCTAAATGTCTGGAAACTTTCAAGCAATTGGTTGACTCGATTCTTAATATGTCTATTAACGGGTTTTTAAGGATTTTTTTCCTAAAAAAAAAATTACTCTAGCAATTATCAAAGGACATATGAAGTTGGTGTTTTATGAATACAATTTTTGCGTAAGAATTCGAATACAAATTTGACGGTCTCAGCAATGGTAGCTGAATGATCGGTTGAAACTGGATTTGTCTTCATCTTCAATATCGAGTTCACAAATTTTTCGCAGTTCTTACAGATTTAGGGTTATTTGTGTGAAATCATGCATTTTCAGTATTTTTCTGGAAGGTATAAGCTCGGTGCGGTGGAGAGTTATTGGTAAAAAAGTACTTTGTACACTTTAAACCCAGAGCAAAACAAGTTATGGGTTGCGTCGACCTGCGTCCATGTCATTAAACTTCCGTAGTTGCAGCAAAACGTATCTCGATTTTTCAGAAATTTGCTATTTTAAAATTTTCACTAAGGAAGTGTGAATACTGGAAAAAATTGGCGAACTGCCACGTTCACTACACCTGGGGGCGGATATTTTAAATTTTATTCGATTCCAATGAAACTAACTTTATACCTTGGATTAACCTAAGAAGGCATACATCTGAAATATAGTAAAAATCGGCTAATTGCCACGCCCACCAGCCATTGGAATTTCGTATTCGCATGTCCACACTATTTTTTATATTTCTGGGTTTTTATGAAAAAATCTATCTTGCATCAAATTTTCGCTATATTTCAGGATCGTTACTACTCCTTGCCACATTAGAATATAACATTCGGGTGGCTGGTGGGCGTGGTAGATGACAGATTTTTACCATCTTTCAGATTTATGTCTTCTTTGGTTTATCCAAGTTACAAGCCGAATTTAATTGAAATCTGATAATATTTCCATACACACATTCCAAGTGTAGTTGGATTTGCAGTTCCTTAAATTCTACAATTCATAACTAGGCAAAAGTACTCTACGTTACAGTTTTCAGCATACTCAGAGCACATTTACTACTTTTTTCACATTTTCAATGGGCCTTTTCCACTGTGCGGTGAAACCTTTTGGGTATAAAAATATTCCAACTACATATATACTATAAATCGCAGCGGCACCATATGCAAACAGGAAAGGTATGATACTGCTAGCATATGCGCACAACAACAAAAAGGCTATAAGCAACATTTCTATCTTAGATAAAGAAAAAAATAAGAAGGCCTAACTGGGAGAAAACAAGAAAGCATACCTACTGGCAACAAAAAAAAAGGAGCTCCGCGCATTGGGGAAAAACGTCACTGTTGGCTGTTGGAATTTCGAAATAGTAAAATACTCTAGCTACCTTAGGCCCAGCAATAACAGCCCTAATATAAAAAGGAGAATTTCGTTTGCCAATAGGTGCTAGTTTGGACTAGGCAAGCAATTGAAGGGCCGGTCCTTTTTTTAACAACAAATTCGTGATTATTATACATGTATTAAAAACGAAGTGTATATCCGAATTCACCTATCTTAATATGTATGTCTTAGTAGTATGAATGCCGTTCTAACTTTTTTTTAAAAAAACTTTTTGTAGACCTAGGGTATCTGATGAATAAATTAAAAAAAAAGTGGATGTTCCAGAAAACTTGCAATGATGCATAAAGCTCTGCTCTCTACCATTCAATTTTTCCAGGAATATGAAATGATTACTACTATTTGCATTTCCCCACACTATGTATATGTAAAGAGAGTCTCTATAATCACATTTGCGCTTCGTCCACCTCAGCGATGATGGATGCATTAGTGACAATGTTTACGGGCCATTTAAGTGCAAATTTCTAGCAAAAGTTTCAGGTGCCTAAAGATTTGAGCAGAAAATGCAAATTTGAGTGGGACAATATTAACAGGCACAGAGCTTAAATGCTGCGTTTCAACACTTGCCACACCAAAAAGAGCACAAATCGTATATGGAGTGGGCGTGGTGGCGGCTGTGTCAAAGCGAAAGTAAGTACAACTGGGCGGTTGCCACTGAACACATTTACCGTGTTGCCAATAAAACTGTCACTCGAACGAGTGGTCGATGATCCACTCTGCATAATTTCGGCCTGCGTTGCAAATAACAACTAAAACGACAGCTACAGCGACAAGTACAACGACGACGAGACAATGCCAACCAAACGATAGCAATGGTGTTTTTAGCGCTGTTGATGAGGATGACGAAAGGGTTGAACGGCCAGGTTGGTGAGGAAGACTCCCTGAGGCGACTGAGGTGATCGGGATAGTGAAATGGTTGGTAATATTGTTGTCCGCCGCCTTGCGTTGCTGCTGCTGCATGGGGTGCGTGGGGTTGAGACTTGATGGTCAGGATCTGAGCAGTTGATTGCCAGGCTAGGTGATTGGCTGGCCGTTTGGCAGCTCGCTTGGCGAAATGCAACGCATAATGCATGAAGTTGTCATTATCAGAAGAGGCCAATTCAATTGAGTCTTATGTCTAATTTCGCCAAAAATTTCAAAATTGAAATTTGCGAGGACCGACCGGTGTTCTAACGGTGATGGCATTACGGTGCTTTGGCATAAGGGCGCTATCGACGCACAGGCGACTAAATTCTATGCTGATGATGACGACGATTATTATAAGGACTATGGCGAGAGAGGGGTGGTAATTATTTTTATGTTAATGGTATCGTAGTGATGGCAGTTGCTGGCATCTCTCCTCGTCTCAGGGGCGATTTGCATACATACATACTTAAGTTTGAATGTATGTAGATGTGGTGAATAAAGTGCGCAACCATGCGGATGTGTGCTTGTGAATAATATCGGTGTAATGCAAACAAACCAAATATGCTGGCAATGTTTTCGATCTGGCAACACCGAAGTAATTTGAACTTCATGTCAATTTCAGCAGAAGCATTCATAGAAATTTATGCATAATTTTCTGAAGCATCTTTGTTCAGGCCGCCGGTGCTGATGATATTGGTTATGTTGTTGCTTTTGTTGTCGTAGATGTTATTTTCACTTTTGTTGTAGTTGCTGTTGTTGTTGATGTCGTCAATGGTTATTACTTCAACTGCTGGCATTGATGAAGCTGGACGTGTAGTGGCTCTGGTAATTACCTGAAGTGCTGCGACGGCAGGTTACTGAGGGACTAAAATTAATGTAATGTTGGGTTGATCACGATGCCAGCAACGGTGATGATGATGAAGTCGAATGGTTATGGTTAAGTTTATGGTGGTGGGTAGCAAGAAGTAGGCCGGCATATGAAAAGTTTCAGAAGGGGGGAATGCCGGAAAGTCTGGAAGTGGGAATTAAAAAGGGAAACGGTGTCATTCGAGCAAATGATGGTTCATGGTTATGGCAACGAGTTTTACCTTAAATGGAAGAATCTAAGGCGATACATTCAAGTATTTAGAAAGAAGTACTAGAGTGGAACATATTAACGAATACTAAGATCAAAATTGGGTATGTCTAAGAGATAAAACTCCACCATTCTTTTTTTTAAGTCCTTGCAAGTCCCATGAAAAAATGTCGTCTGATATAATCACGAATGCAAAAGTAGTTATTTTTACCAACCACCAGAGCTAAAAATTAATCTCCCACTCAAGTCAAGATTTCGTATCCTGTCGAGGACTGTGCGGCTAAAAATTTTAGGTCGTTAGCAGTCCACCACTAAAGTTAAGCTAAAAGGTTAAAGCGCGCCGCGGACTGTGTGGCATTAGGGTGGATGGAAATTATATGTCGTTAGCGTTTTCCCCTAAGGACTACTGTTAATTTCTTTATAACAAAATGATCGGAATTGAACCAAATAATTCTGGGATAACCCTTGTGGTAGCACCTTTCCGGTAAAAATCTAATAATCGAAAACAATTCACGTGATCCAAAGTTACCCTGTAACATTCATACTTAAAAAAATGTTCCGATGAATTGGTAATTTTCTTCCTTCTTTTAATAAACAAATTTAAAAAATACATAACTTTTGTTGGAAACATTTTTGTGGAATAGACTTCCGGTTAAACTAATGCACTTCCGGTCTGCTTAACACACTTCCGGTCGAAACCGGAGGTCGATAGTACCATCAGAAGATAGAAAATCCTCGATTAAGTGGGTAAAATTTTTGCGTTTTTCAATAAAAAAAGAAATCCCTCCATTTAAGAGGGGCTGAACGGGTGGCGCAGGACACCCTGTATCCTGATAAAAGATTTAAACTGGTTTTACACTTCGAACTAACAGTGGTGCATATAAATTTATATACTTCTATGCCTTAACGCAATGCCAGTTAAGACTTAAATGCTCCTCCATCATCATCAATTGGCCGTTTGTAAGCGCACACTCTCACTTACATATGGCTGCATATATACATATGTAAGTAACGATGAACATATGGGAACATATGTGTACCAACATAACAGCAAAGCATCTGTAACTACCGCCATAACAACGCTAACTCCAACACCAACACAAACGTCGCACGCACTGTACGAGATTAACATAAACGCATTAAAAATATGAAAATTTGCATATAATATTGTTTTGTGATGCGAGCCTTTTGTTTTGACAACGGCGATGACACAGGCAGCAACATCATGTCACGACCCTGGCTTATGGGTGAGCGCAAGTAAGGACAAACAAATATGTATATATATATACCTACACACACACAAACACATCTGTATACATGTAGGTATTATACATTTATGCGTTTTAGCGGTATTTGGAATGTTTTTCCTATGCGCTCGGGCGGTATTTCCTAAGCTCTGCTAATTCCATACCAAAAGCCAAATAATGTAAAGTGTGAAAAAGTGTGGCGGGTCGTATGCGAAAACATTCGCCAACATGTCATAAAAACGGGCTGAAATGGTTGCCTGCATTAAGCGAGGTTGACTATAGAAGGAGGCGGCGAAAGGGGGGCGCACCCATACCGGATTTTAAGAGTCAGCTTTGTTTGTCATTGTCGAGGGCAACTTGTAGGCAATTCAATTTTGTAATTTCACTTTTATGTTCTCACTCACGCACACAGACACATACTTACTAATTCATATGCGCACACGCAGTCTTCGGTTGCTAATGTAGTCAAAAGGCAATTTCATTTTTAAGTGCATAAATTCACTTTTAACGACATTCTCACCCACTGACTTGAGTCGATCATTTCGAAGGTGCTTAGGCGTTGTTAACTCGAGTTTGCTTTTGGAAAAATTGCGTGGCCCAACATATGTATGAGACTATAATTTCTTCTTTTCAGTTGACTTTGTTTTGTTTGAAAATTCATTAAAATATGTTATGTATGCAAAAGCTCTAATGGAATTAAAGAAAGTATAAAAGTATGACAGCTAAGAGGGGGCAGGGCAAAAAAAAATTTAAGTTAAGACATTTCCGCATTTCCTACATCAGCATTTTGGCAATTTGTGTTCACAGATATGTACGCCTTAAAGTAAGTACTTCCCTCAGTTTATGCACTCATTAAAATTTATAAAAATAAATTTAACGCTCTCAAGCACACGCACACCCTGTATGCATCTTTGCAAACGCTCTTGGGTGCTTGGAAAGTCATCGCATCACATCGAAATCATCATAATAAACTCCGTTGTATGATAAAATAAATAAATTTTGCAGCCATAAAATTTTCATATAAAATATTTTCCATTATCAACACATGCAGACACAAAAACAAAACCAACAGTAACAGCAACAAGAAGAGCCCAAGCAATGCACGCTGCCATCCATCCACTGAACTCTGCGCAAACCCCGAAGTACTTTCGCATCACAGATGCCTCTCCAGCCGGCATAAATCGCAATGTTACTGCAGCAAAATCGACAGCAACATCCAATAATGCTCGTACAATAACTAAAGCCTCATTCTACACTATTTATTATTTACTTATCTCTTTTTATTTTCTCCATCTTCTCGTACTCGTTCTGATCGCTTTTTGATGACAATAAAATAAAATGTAAATTTCTTTATTGATTTGCATTTAATCGCTTTCGAGTGCCAATGCAGCTGTGTATCGGACCGCGGCGCCTACTGCAGCATACCATCGTTGTTGGCAGCATCTGTGTGTAAGCAAACTTAATACAGATATGTATGTATGTATGTACATATGTAAATGTAAGTATGCAGAGAAATATTTTAAATTCTCCTCGGCATGAAAGCCAACGGCAGAGTTTTCTGACATAGTTGCAACCTTGACATTTGGCAAAACTGACAGGAGCAGCCTGCTACTCTGCCTGTTTAATGGCCATTTGGAAGTTAAAAAGGGTGTTTTTAAGCAGACTATAAACTTTAAAATTATTAAGCGGATGTTGCAAAGTCATAATTATTTCGGAATCGTTTATTGGGATGACGTCCAAGTTAAAAAAAAAATGCTAAATATCCTGTTCGTTTCTTCTTCTCTATGAATTTATATAGGCTCTTCCAAATAAGTAAACATTAATTAATTTTAATATAACCACAAAACTTTTTTCTTTAACTTTACGGAGGGTACTTTACAACATTATCTATGTGAATTCATGGATATAGAGCCTTTAGGGACAATTAATCAACGTATATATTCAATTAAAAAATTCAACAAATTTTGCGCGGTCTTGATCGGTGATTGAAATAAAAAGTACATATGCCTATATTAATAGGAAAGAGGAACAGTATGCATGATTGGGATATGAGTACCAGCAACTTATAGTTCCAACAAAACTAATTCATATTCCGGTTGAAAATCACACACGTGTACTGGATATATAACTAGTAATTTTTAGCAAAAAAAAAACCGACTTCAACTCCCATATAAAAAAAATATATATATATATATATCTCATGATCCGCTGATCGGATCTTAACCAGATTAGTATGGGACCACCTCTGAGACACTACCTTTCCGATGCAAAAAGAATTATCGNGAACTGATAACCTCCTCCTTTTTTGGAAGTCGGTTAAAAAGAGGGTACACTTTTTGGAGCAATATAAAAATTCAGCCATAAGGAAGTTTATATTTTTGATTCCAATTCGGCAAATAAACATTCATTAACGTTGAGGATCTTTAGGCAGTTTATTTATTCGCTTATAGTTTTTTTTTTTTGACATCACAATTTAGCTCAGCGGCTTCTTGAATCCCGCACTTGAACACAATTGTACATACATACAAGCATACAATATACAACTATACATTAGAGTGATTGACGTGGTTTTTCAAAACATTTTTTTCGTTTTTGGACAGCTTTTTTAAATTGCGATTTTCCCATTATCGAATTAACCGGAGTTTTCATCTAGGATATTTTTTTGCAACTTGATCTTGAAATTCTTCTTTATATTTTCTATTATTGTAACGTTTTTACAAATTTTGCTCTTAAATACAATCAAGTTCTCTTCGAAGATAGTTTTTTGTGTAAACGTTTGTTTTTCAAATTGGAGCAAAAGAGTATTACGCAGACTCCGAACGGCGTTTGTATTTTTATGAGAAGCTGTTTTTCATGGAATGTTTTCTTTGGTTTTATGAAGCGGCTCTAGCTCGGAAGTCTTCTAAAGCACCAAGGTCGGGCTGAATTCATATGTCATGTTGAAAGCAGACATGCTGAGCCTTTTTTGCCGAAAAATATATTTTATTACTGTCTCTCAAGGCGGATTCATCGTTTTAGTTCAGAACTTTTTCATGTGGTTGTTGTTGTGTTTCTATAGCAGTGAGAGAAAAAACCAAAACCATATGGAAGAAAAAGTTCAGAACTACAGAGAACGATGAGAGACGATATTTTCAAAAATGTTTGACTGTGATAATCAGGCTACTAATAGCGCCTTACTATTCGCATAGCCGTTCATGTATTCAAACATTTTCTTTTTTAGCAATATTATTGAGCTTTACACCACGATTTATTTGTTAGGAAAAATTAATTTACAAAAGTGGTGGCATTTCACACACAATACGCATTGCTATTTTCAATTTTTATCACGCCCCATTGCCAAATTTATTCATCGCCAGCATTATGCACATCTGAATAGTTAAAACTATTACAATTAAACTAATTTATGTACTCAATGAATTTTGTTGGCATTTAAAAAATTAATATTCATTTGCAATTAAATCAAATCAGTTTTGCATAATTAAAACTTTATTACACCATCACACATAGAGTAAAATAAAAAAAAAAAAAACAAACTCCATTCATACGCAACAAACTGTGTTTTACATATAAGAGTAACTATTCTAAACCAAAATTATTAACAATAACACAAAACTACTGCAAATGACATCAACTGACCGACCGGTTAGTTAGTTAAGCGGCCAAACAACGAACGAGCGCCAACCAAGCAATCTACTGGAAATTTAGTTATTCATTTGTAGATACTTTTATTTTGGCAAAATATGTAGTTTATAAATTTTAATTGTTTCTCCATGCTCCATGTTTACATACATTTGCCTGAGTATATGTATGTATTAGTGTGTGTGTTGAAAGCACCATAAAGGTCCCGAAGTTATCATAAAATATACAAACCATTGCCGGTTATGGTTGCACCAAAAATTTTCAATTCATTCAAATGCTTTCAATTGGATGCGCCAAAAACGCAAACGCGCAAATAAAATGAGTTAGAATGCTCGGCAAAAAAAAACAAAAAAAAACAAAACGATAGACATTCGAAATGCAGCACTGCAAATCCAACTGCAGCATAAATATTAGCGCATTATTTTTGCATAAAGCAACAGCAACAACAATGGATGCGCCGCGACAGTGGTGTGCTTTGAATAGGAGTGACACAAAAAGCACCTCTTGGGTCTTGGAAATTTTTTCCGAACCTTAATAGAGATTCCAAGCCAAAAACACGCCGAGGCCAAATGCATACTGAACTCGAAGGCAGAGTAGTTTTTCGGCTGAATGGTAATCCTCTAGTTGTATTTATGTTACACATAAGTCATAAAAAAAAGTATTTTCGAGGCTCCGCGCTTCAATTCAAGTGGACTCGAGTCCGCCAGAAATCTAGCAGGTCATTGGTGATCTCCAAAATAGGAGCTATGTATATACAATTTCTAATGCTGGATTTCCACTAGGTATTAAATGGCAAAAATGACAAATGATGAAGTCGGGCATTAAAAATAATCGTGTCTTTTAATCAGCTACTGCAGCTGGGATCCGAGACGATATTAGCCTAACCGCATGGCCAGGTAGAAACTCCTTTGATGGCCAGCGGTCAAGTACCCATCGAAAGGAACTTTGCAACTTTTTCCATCAGAGTTTTCGGCCAGGGCTGCCTGTGCAAACTAGAAGCTTATCTGTCTAGAACCAGTACAAAGGTTGCATCAGACAGTTTTATATATCCTCCCTGTAAGAAGATACGACCTCAAGAGTAACCTGTCTAGCTAATTCTTCATCCAAATAGTTAGCTGCAATACAATTGTTCCCTGGAACTCTAATCTGTCTAATTTAGAAGTAATCGGAGATGATCGCGTCACAATTACCGAAGCCCTAACTTAAGAGTTCCTTGACAGAACACAAATCCTCCAACTCGTTCATCCACTAAACTTCCACTCTCCAATTCACTCTTTATAGCGGTATGTGTAGAGAAGAGCATATAATCGAAGCCTATGGGGAATACATATATTTGAACAGATTAAAGGACCGACAGAATGAACACAAGCCGGTGTTCCTTATAATCAATGAATCACTTGTATTGTTGTTATGCCCGACTTAAAAAATTTTCTACTTTTCCTGTTTTTACTTAGATACATATATCCTTCTTCAATCATTCACTGCCACACCACTGCACTAACGGCTGCTTTGAAATGAAAATGAAAATTTGCATTTTTAATTTTGCCGCAAACGAAATGTGCTGGAAATTTTAAATACTCAACAAAACTGTCGCAACTTTGGATGGCAAGCAAATAATAGCTGAAAAAAAAAGAAAATTAATTTGACAGCTGCATGTGGACCAGAATGCCGAGCAGAAAGTGTGATAAAAATATTAACGATAATAAACAGCAACCAGCAGCTAAATCAACAATGCAACCGTCGAAGTGAATTCTGCAAGATAACTTTTTTTTGCGCTACAAAACACTTTTTTGCGGTAGTTGTTTTTGATAAAATACGGGCAAAAAGAGAAATTGTGACAAATGTAATTCATATCGCTTGTAATGTATTAGTATTTGCATTTTGCGGTTTATGCACTGTTGCATGCAACTGATTGCAGTACCTAAATGTTGGCAACGCTGTGCAACATGTTAATGTAAACGCAAGTAATCATATGCGCGTACTTACATGTATGTACACATATTCAGACAAGCATAGACACGAAAACTTATTCCACCTCATTGATGCACCGACCCGCGCCCCCAACCTTCGCCCCATCGCCGACCTCATTGCATATTTTTGTGTTTGATTGCTCTGCCACACAATAAATATTTGTTTTATGCTTTTTGATTTCGCCAAATCAACCGCTGCAAATACCCGCATACATTTTCAATTCATAAATGCTACAAAAGCTACAACAAAACTACATACATACAACTCCAATAAGGCAACAACACAAAAATCCTTATACAAATTTGTCGATGTTGCACAAAGTGCTGCGATAAGCGGCTGTGAGCACAAACAAATCTAAATACATATGTGTGCCTGCATTACATGTACGTACATATGTATGTATGTATGTGTTTGGAACATTCAAATGCAATTTAGTTCCGAATTTAATTAACAACCGTTGTGGCATGTAAATGATAAAATGCTATGACCAGCTTTGTGGCATGCAACGGTTTCATGCATATTTGGCTGATTTCAGGTGGTCTAAAGTATTAAATTTTGTACATATATAACCCGCAGGTCATCTGTTGCATAATTTGTTTCACCATCATTTCAATACATATTATTAAATGTTGCATTCAAAAGCGATACGAACTAATTGAACCGAGCTGATATGAGACATAGCGGAAGTGAGTAATAATTTTTCAACACTAATTTGTGTTAATGCATGAATGTATACTAGCGTGGACCGAAAATATGCCTTTTTTGGAATTTTGATTGGTAATAACAAAACAGTCTGCCAATGTCTTAGGCTCGCCCAAGTCTATCAAAGTTCAAGTGCTAAACAAATTTTTCTTAGCTTACTTCGATTCTCCTCAAAAAAGGACCACATACATAATTATGTGGGACTAACACATTCGAATTGCAATTTTAGTTAAAAAAATGTATTGAGTAATGTATTCATTAAACTTTATATTTTGAGCACATCTTTCACACAGTCTGTTTTTATTTTTGCGATTACCAATCGAAATTCTCAAAAGGCGGATTTTCGGCCCAATGTATACATAACTGCATACTTATATGTATCTTTGTATACATGTACAGTGCCGAACAGAAGTATTGGCACAGTGATTTTTTCGCAATATTTGCAAAGTTTAGTATTCTAATTTATTTTCGATAATTTTGTATAAAAATATTGTTCATTCTACGCCAGAAAACATAATAATAAAATCTCTAAACTTTGTGCAAAATTCAGGAAAATTCATCAAATTTGCACACTAATTCTAAGTACGCAGTTTTATAGCCCATTGAAATTTAGTATAACAAAGTGCAAGTTTGAAGCTGCTAGAAAATCGCATTGATTTTTGGTAATTTTTTTTCACGCAAGTTCTTCCATACAAAGTAATTCGACAATTATTTTTTGTATGGAGAAAATGAGCAACACCTTCCACTAAAAAAATTGCCAGAAAACAACGCGATTTTGTAGCAACTTTAAACTTGCATTTTTTCATATATTCAAATTTAATGGACTATAAGACTGCATACCTAGAATTTTTCTAAAAAATCTGAATAAATAGTTGCAAATTTAATGAATTTTCCTGAGTTTTGCACAAAGTATAGAGATTTTATTTTTATGTTTTCTGGTGTAGAATGAACAATATTTTTGTAAAAAATTATCGAAAATAAATTAGAATAAAAAACTTTGCATATATTGCGAAAAAATCACTGCGCCAATACTTCTGTGCGGCACTGTATGTACCCACCATGCAAAACATGAGAACTAGGCAACAATCGTCAATGGCAACAAATTGGCGACTTGCTGATTTATTGCCGTGTTGACGAATCGGTAACATAATTTCATTCATTTCAAAAATCAATAATAGTCATCCAATAATATTATCCAAAGGCCTCTAATTTATACCAAAGACAGGATTGAAAAAAGAGGAAGCCTTATAGCGAAAGAAAGAATTAGTTCCGTTTCTAAGTTCCGTTCCGTGTAAAAAGCACTAAGCATAGCGAGCGGTTTCCGAGCTTTCGCATGCTTTCAACTATAATTTTTGTTGTTGGACATGTATTTGCTCATTTCGCAGAATTCTTCAGAAAAAATCAGAACGCAAGCCAAGGGATAAACATTTTAATTGAGTCTGGCAGCTATTAAGGCTTTACTTTCACATAACACTCGAAGACCTTAAAATGGTTAGCCACAACCCCAGGACAAAAGGTATTAAAGGCAACGGGAGAGCTGACGAGGAGCACGGCGTTCTCGTATAAACCTAACTAACTATGGACATATCAATTCTTCGAAACCGACGAGGCGTGCTTTAAATGGAAGCTTAAATGCAAGTTATCTCACACGTAAATGTACAGTTTCCAGTGTTATTTAGAATAATCGATACATAGGTTTTTGCATTCGTACATTGGTAACAGATAAATAGAAAATATAACGACGTTCACGAACCAGTGAAGCATGGCATTTCAATATGTTCCTTGTAATGCATTTAGGCGCATTTTAATTCATCTGTGCCTCTCCCAACACACACTAGTCCATTGTGAAAATGCGCCGGCAAAAGTCGAAAAATATATGTGCCTTCTTGCTCACAATCTGCTTCCAGTACTGTCCACTGCCGCTGTTGGCCATACCAATCGAAGCCAGCAGTAGCATATAGCAAGCCAGCGAGAGCGGATATTTATTACGTCCTAGCCAACTGGAAACGCGTTTTTCCTCCGGCTCGTCATCGTCTGGGAAACGGCTACCATAGAAAAGCAAGTAGCGCACGCGCACCAACTCAGGCTTGCGTATCTCGATTAGCGAGTTCAGGGCGTTGGTGAACACATAATCCGGATGGCTGTCGAATTCGCAAAGCGCCACGCACGAAATCATCGAACCACAGCTGGATGCACCCCAACCGGCACCGTTTGGACTCTCCTGCAGTGCGACGTTCAAGTCTGTGGTCAATTTTAAGGGCGCATCTACATCGTCGCCAGCATTCTCCGT
>NW_016161716.1:7365-19945 GCF_001687245.7 Rhagoletis zephyria | reverse complement strand
GCGATTTGCCACACTATATCCTCAAAAGAGCCTGCTTCTGCGTAGCACCTTGTTCGCTTTTCTTTTTCAATTTACATTTTAAACGAAATTTAATCCATTTTACGGTTTATGCATTTTTACGCTCAATATTCCGTTCGCACTTTGCTTACGTTTACTTTTGTCATTCACTGTTGTTGTTTGTGTTGCGATTAGTGGGATTTGGAGTTGCTGCTCGAGTATTTTTTAGCGAAATTTAAGTAAACAAACAAATTAACTTTGCGGAAGAGGCATTTGTTACGCAATTGTTTCATTCCTGTTAGATTCTTTTGAAAATCTTGAGGACTTGTAGACAATTTTTCTAGGAAATCCACTTCAATGACTACGCTTACGATATATTATTTGAAGGGTTGTCAGGGCGTTAGTGACCTAAGGGTGGGTGAAAGGCTTTTATCATCCTTTGGTAATAATTGGAAGAACGAAAATAATTAATTGGATACAACTTTGCTGATTGCAATATTAAAATATGTTTTCTAAATATAGTAAATATATAGCGTATTTTTATGCAAAAAAAAACAGGCGTAAAAGTATGTATTATATACATATATATACAACCCGTAACGCCATCGATTTTGTGGGACTTTTTAAATTTTACACACAGCCTAATTTCATACTAAGACTGGCAGAAACGGACATACACTTTTTTGTTTTTAATTTTTTCCTTAAAAACTAGAGGCGTGCCTAATATTGGTAAAATTTTCTGGTGGAGTCAACCAAATTCCTTATAAGTTCACTTTATTTTTGCTCTAATTACAAAAATGATGACCTTGCGTGAAAAACTATCTAGTAATGGTATCAACATGTAATGGAATTGAGGGTGGCCGGAAAAAACCAAAAACCTTTTTTCCAAACACTCTTGTACCTACTATCTGGGTGGGGTGGGGATTAATTGCTACTCTTCAAACTTACCAGACTCCTTTATGAATCTTGTCTCGTAAATTCTCAATATATCCGACCAAAAATGTACCATCTCAGTTAGGTGAAGACCGGACAGCATCAGAGAAATTGTTCTGTATTAACTAACCTCATTCCCCCCACAAGATGATAATGCCTATGGTGACTATATTTCAGCCCAGGGGATTGTTACCCGTAATCAGTCCCATCAGGGCTCGTAGATCACTCCTTTTTTGTCTGAGAAGGAATTTTGCTACCACTCTGACAGGCCTTTTCAGCAAAGACTTGGTTGTTTTGCAGGTGTCAATACCACACCAACAGCTCTCATCAGTTTTGTTTATAAGATCCTTGATGTATCCGATCGCTCACGCTATGCTTGCTTTGAACAAGTCTCCTGTGCCCGGAACTGCGATCGTCGTGCCACAAACTAAAAGTGTGCAGTCGACATATCGTTTTCACTGCCTCCTCTTGGATCGCTAAATCCAGAGTTGGCAAATCCAATAATGCATTAGGAGCCGTTCCTGACAATGTACTCATGGTGCCCTTAATGCCAATACACACCCTCCTTTGTAGCCTGTTTAACACAGAAGCCATGGTTTTGACCATAGTTCTGCGCCACCATAATGCAGCAGAATACGTGACGATTATTTAGTCTGACTAAAACTATAGGGGTATTCTCTGAGTCTTGCAAAGCCCTTGCACGGTGCACGGATTGCACGGTTTGCAAAGCTGTCCCATACGAAAACCGGTTTTAACCGTGCAATCTGTGCACCATGAAAGGGCTTTGCAAGACTCAGAGAATACCCCTTATGTAAATTCAGAATACCATAGTCGGTCGCAGAACCCAGGTCTTACTAGAATCTCCGACATTGTCCGAAAACAGCGCTCGATTTACCTTCAGCTCGACGTGAATTTTCCATGTCAGCTTCGTATCTAGAGTTACCCCTAAGTATTTCACATCCACAGAAATACTTAGGTTTACGGCTCTGTGCATTAATTTTCGTTTCCGCATCAACAAGTCTAGAGTTGTCCGGCCGGGATTTACAGCGAAACCCTGCAGAACGCACCACTTATCAATCTCATTCAGGATTCTCTGTGTCTTGACACAAACCTTCCAGAGAGATTTACCTGAAGGCAGTGCACAAACATCACCTGCGTTAGCTTAAATGTGAACGAGGTATTGCATGTCCACTACCAAACACCACGAGAGTATCCCGCCCTGAGGGCATATTCCTCCAACCTCTGTCATGGTACGAAGGCTAGCTTCATCCCTCACAGTCGGCAGTCTTGATCAAAATTACCTACCCACACATATGAAGGGGTTTTCTAATCGCAGCCGACAACCATTCGCCATTAGAAGGCTGCGTTAATCAGTTGCCACTTTTATTTGTGGATATGAAAAATATTTATTTCTTATCTATAATTCTCCATCTATAATAAAGACGAACTGAAATTCCGAAATCAAGCTTAGTTTTTTTTTTTAGAAAGGACTACTAAAAGACGCAATTTCGTTATTTACTTTACTCTGTTTTAGCCCTTAACCCTTAACCATTTATTTCTGTTTTTTTCTGTCTTTCAGCCAGTGATATTCCATCCAAAGCAACTTTATTGGCAACGGAATAGGTGTATTCGCAAAAAAGTTGAATTTTAACTACATAGACTTCATAAAGTGTTTACAAATCGCTTGTTGCGAGCAAAAACTGATAAGCCCACTAGCGAAATGGAAAATCGAATGGTGAATTTGAAATCGATGTTTAAAACGCATTCCAACTAAAGGAGGCCATCAAATGCAAACACGTTCACTCAAAAGGGCAACAACATACAAAAAATAACTGACAGACAATCGAGTGGTTTGTAGCCAAAGACAATTCAATTGAGAGCGAGATAGAGAGTTGGCGGAATGCGAGAAACGTTGAGTGGAGCTGATATGTGTATGACCAGGGATTACTAATTATCAGCACGTCAATTGCACAAAAGACCGCAAAATGTTTGAACAGATCGAAAAAAAAAAATCGACCAACGTGTATAAATGCAACAACAACATACACCACAAAAGTAACGCAACATGCAAAAAATTGCAAATTGTAGACGAGAACGCGCAAAGAGAGAAAGGAGTGCAAATTTAAAATGGATAAAGGCGCACAAAAATGTGGAAATATAGTGTTATGCGGCTCGTATGCTGCAGGGCGGTTTAGTTAGTGGCTTTGAGAGAGTATGCCTAATTTCCAATGTTGCGAATAGGAGTAAGGCTTCGAACACCTCCCACGGCTAAAAATATTGGTATTCCAAAATTGAATATTCGAGAGAAATGTAGCGAAAAAAGACTAACGAAAAAGTAGCAAATAGATATGATGGCAAGTAACATGAAGCTTTGTTACAGCTAGAAAACGTGAAATTTGGAAAAAGTTTATTAATAAATCGCCACACAAAGGCTTTGATTGGAATGTTATTTTTGCTCTTTTTCGCATTGTTGCAATGCAAGAGCTTTCACATTGCTTCAAACACCGCTCTGCTGCATCGAATCGATTTCAGTTTTTCGATTGAAAGCCACAATTGAAAGCTGGATTAGTTAGAGGGCACACACGTGCAACACGAAAATGGGAAAAAAATTAAAAAAAAAAGAATGCGAAACCGATTTCCCAGAGAAATGTTCCAATATCTATGGGGAAAAACCACACAGCCTTGCGTGCTTTACAAAAAAAAAAAAAAAAAGAAATAACTTACCTAACAGCAGCAGCATAGTCATTTCCACTTTGATGAATTTTCAAACGCTCTCATTCACTTTTAATCGCCTCACGCATCCTCAGCCTCACGTTTCCTCGCCAACAACCCACAGAGGCGCTCACGCAAAAGTGCTGTACGAAGTTACCCTTAATTCTGGCGCCCAGAAAGGCTATCTCAATTGCCACTTTACATTTGCCAACTGCCTTTGTTACCCCGAGTCACCTTTTACAAATGTTTAATGCGTACGAACTGCTGACCACAACTGAACGACGTCAGACAGTGGTGCAAGGCCTGGAAATGAGAAAATGAATTTCGTATTTTTGTTTTATCTTCTAAGTCCAGAACTTTGCAAAATTACCCATTTTACTTACGAAACACAAGAACCACTGTTCACAGCTCCATAGCTACAAGAGATTTTGCTGAAATGGACTACGTGGCTGGCGTGGAGACGTGGAACCCAGCCGGCAGACATTTAACATATTTGTTGGGAACACGTAGACTCTGCCACTTAATATTGGCGGGGACTTCCCCAAATATATACGTTACGTCATTGAATTCCCTCTATATATTAGTGGTGCTATGGACGTACAGCCAGACTTTCGTCTCAATTTAATATCAAATGACCTACTGTGCGTACATCGTTGAATTTGCTTTATTTATGTACAATGTATGCGTTAATTATTCAAAGACTAAAGAAAAGTGCTGTCACTCAATTCGCATGTGAGCTCCTTTCTATATATTTACATACCTACCTTTTTTGTTGCAACCACAAATTCTCAAGCTTTTTTTCCGCATTTGGCTGAATGCAATCGGTAACCATCGACAAACGTTTGCAAAAGATTTGCAATTCGAATTGTATGCAAGTGATTGGCGCTTCAAAGGCCTTAGTTGTTGGTACTGTTGTTGAATTACAGCACTTAATACGACAACACATACACATACATACATATGTAGATACATATGTATGCATTAAACTTTTTGTTAATTTAATTTTTTGCTCATCACTTTGGATGACACTTTTTGTTCCACTAGACCTCCATTGGTTTATTTTGCTCCCTCGCGTGTGCAGTGGTGCTAAGTGCGGGGGAAATCAACTCTTAGTCGAAGAGCCAAAACATAGAATTTAATACTCTTCCTGCTTTATTCATCAGTGCATGTAAGTGTATGCATTAGGGTGGTCCAAAACTACATGTGAAAAAGTAAAGTCGGAATTGTAATGCTCTCAGCCCTGTTTCTGTTTCTCTTCAAGAGATTCCCAATAATAATACCCAATTATTTCTTTAACCGATTTTCCATAGTAACAATATTTTACATGTCCGCCAAAACCCCTAGGAAATGCCAGAAAATGCAATGGGGGTATAAAGAAAACATATTTTGTATTAAATAAAAAACAAGATATTGTTGTTGGAAATATTCTGAAGAAAACCACAGTTTTCCGATCGAAAAATATGGATTTCGAAGAATTCCTACCATTTCTACGAAAAGTCGTCTTTCCGCCTTATAAAATACATGGAAAACTTTGAGCGCTTTCACTAAATGTGAACCAAATCGTGAATCCTAAGTACGGGTTTTCCAAATATCTTGCCTCCTGCGCCACCTATCGGCACAATTTTTTTGTAAAGTTATTTCTTTATATATAAGTAATATATATGCTAAATATGAACCAAATCAGACTATAACAGCACAATTTTTTGTGGAGTTATTTCTTTTCGTGTAAGTAATTTACATTCCAAATATGAACGAAATCGTACTCTAAATTCCGGTTTTACAAATATCTCGACTCCTGCGTCACCTAGCGGATTAATTCGTCTTTCATATTGCATTGCCAAGGGGTTCTGAACTAAGTTCGAATTTTCAAGTATGTAGTTCATCGGGAAGTTTGCTTAACATTGATTTGCAAAATTCCAGGACATACATACATACATACATACATACAAGTGAAGTCAACTAAAAGCTTGCAAAAATACGGGCATATGTTTTTGATATAGAACAATCCTAGGGGGTGAGGGGGAGCATTAAAATTCCGACTTTACTCATTTTGGACCACCCTAATATGCACACATATATGTATATTGACACGTGTTTTAATATATTGCACGAGTCGGTCCTTTTAAGCTGATTAAGAGGAGCTGCAGCAAAGAAAAAAAACCCCGTTCATTGGCAACTGTTTAGTAATTTATTGCCTGCATTGCCTGTTTGTTAACTGAGTCAAGGCATAAATGAACAAAAAATGTTTAAATGAAATTCATTTCAATGCACATTGATTGGTATCACTTTTGAGTGGCGATTGGTGATGCAAACGGAAAAAAATTTGAAGTATCAATTCAATGAGATTTTGTTGAGTGGTTACGAGCTTAACCCTAGTTTACAAATTGAAAGCAACAAGGAATCCAATTAAACTGCACAAGAGGTAACAGTACAGCGTATGTATGTGCATACATATATAATTACTTTCACAATTTGAACAATGAATTTGATGTAATGAAATGTAATGAAATGTAATGTAACTACATATTTATGTAGTGGTAGTATTTGTTTGAAAATTCAAATTTCGTACGTAGATTGTTGTTATGCCAGTTTTTAAACAAAATTAGTGTCGCTATTCTAGTGATCAAGAAGGTTTTGCTGAAGGCCAAAAGCGTAGACCAATCATAAAAAAGTAGATATATAATAACAATGAGCTCGCGCCAGACATTTACAGGAACCAGGGCTTCGGAGCAAAGGTTGTTTTCCCATCGCTCCGCTCTAGCTCCGTTCTGGTATTTTATTTCGCTCCGAGCTCCGCTCTTGCTCTACTCCCGCTCCCCATAAAAAACTTTACTTTTATTTATTTACATATCGATCCCTAACCGCCGTAAAGCTTAGGCGAATTTTTTTTTGAAAACTTTCTTTTTCATGCAGGAATGCATTTAGATAAATGTATATATAAACTTCTGCATCCAGAAGAAAACTAAAAAAATTTCCAACTTAATTCAATAGAATGGGAGTTTATTTAAAACGCTTGTTTTCAGTGGCAAAAAAATAATAATCAGCCTTATCATGAGTTTAATTTTCCCCGAACCGGTTCACTTTTCACTTTTGGTTTCTATGGTTTTACTATAGGCGGATGACAAATTTTCGGGTGAATTTTTTTTTCAGACGAAACTCAGGATAAGGCAGAATGTATGAAAGTAAATTTACATTTTCTTAATGTCGATTTCGTTTCTACAGAAAAATGCAACCTTCTCTTTGCCCTCTACGCACAAACACTAAGAAGAAGCCGATGAGCTTGAGGCCGTTGTTATTGAAAATTTTTTTTTTTGGTAAAAGAACAAAAGAACAATAAAAATACTTCAGATAAATCTTTACTAGGCCAGAAAATAGACAGAAAAACAAAATCTTGAAAATTTATTTTAAGGAGCTAAGGAGCAAATTAAATAACTTTAACTCCTTGCTCCAGCTCCGCTCCAGCTAAAATCCTTTGCTCTGTGTTCCTTTGCCCCGCTCCGCTCCGAACCCCTGACTGGATCATTCCTGCATACGCAAAAAAAAGTCTACTACTAAAGAAAAGCTACCAAAATGTCTGTTTTTGGCCGAGCTTCTCCTCCAATTTATCGGGTCTGTAATCTTGATTTTGTCATTCAACTGGAACAACCTAGAATCGTACGCCGCTTTCAAACGATATATGGCATCT
Organism: Rhagoletis zephyria; assembly: GCF_001687245.7. Classification (NCBI taxonomy): domain Eukaryota; kingdom Metazoa; phylum Arthropoda; class Insecta; order Diptera; family Tephritidae; genus Rhagoletis; species Rhagoletis zephyria. Next base: position 12,618 of record NW_016161716.1, on the reverse strand, counting down.
TTATGAGGAGCCTTAACGTAACGTTATGAGGATGAATCAGAGAAAAATCTGAGTTTGATCTATTTGAAATTATCGGCCAAAACGAGCAAAATAATTATTTTAAATGGAGGAAAATGTGCAATTTTTTTTTTGTTTTTAAATCAGCGTCTCTTTAATTAAAAACCTTCTGAAAAAGATAATGAAAATTTGAAATTTCGCAAACATTTAAAAAATAAAAGTAAGGAATCATCCAATTCAGCTTTGTCGTTCTCAACTAATCTTAGCTATGTTCCGTACGAGTACGTCACTTCCATAGACAGCAACAGCCGTATAAATCAAATCAAGCAAATACAACAAGAGGCACACTTCAGTCAAAGGTTAATTCAATTATCATGGCGCACTCGTTCATTTATTCCTAACAATAGTGCAAACAGTGGCAAAAATGTCAGAAAGTGTAACTATGCATACATATACATACATATATGTATGTACGTTTGTATATGCGAGTACTAATCGAAAACACCCACAGTCATAACGAAGCAGCATATAACAACAACAGCTACTACGAGTATGTAGGCGTCGAGCTTCGAAACGAGCAAACCCATTTGAAATGGGAATAGTGAACATGGCGCAGAAAATTGCACAAGAAGGTGGTCCGAGGAGTGTTTTGGGAAGTGATGCATTCTTTCTGCTTTCCATCTAATATACTCATAGTTACTTTTATTTTCATATAGCATTTGCGCCTTTGTATCAGCACCACTCAGTGCAGTCCTGTTGCGCTGGACTCTCAGGGCGCTTGCAACATCCCTGAAAGCATGTCAATTATAATTTAGGTAACAGTATACCGCTCGTACGTACCCAAGGCCTCAGCAGAAGCAGAAGCAGCAACAATGCACCGCAGTCGTACCCCTTCCTTCACCCACCACATTTCACCGGCCTGACTGTGTCCTTAGCTGAAGCGCTGTGATCGCGCTGCTCTGGATGCTATTGGGGGTGACATCGATGACGCACCACTGTCGGTGATGAGCTTTTTGTTTATATGTACGCACATAAATAAATATGTATGCTCTGCACAACTAGCTACCTAAATAAACTATTTGAGGGTGAGGGCCTTTGTATATGTATGTATGTTTGCGTTGCGTCCTAGTTGAAAATGCGAGAGTGGATTAGCAGCTGTCATCTGTGCTTAAACAAGTATTTGCCACATTACCACAATGTTGTTTCTGTTTTTTTTTTTCTTTCACTTTATTAGGTTATCGTTGCCTTTTAAGTCTATATGCATTCGCACATACATATATGTAAACGTATGTATTTCTATTTGTATGCCCTTTTTTCTGCGAATTCATTTTGTTGCGCTAAATGTAGCAGAAATGCCAGAAACATAAAAACTGGGGTAATAATTTCTAATTTGCAGTTATATCAAAAAGATGAAAATTTATATGATGAAGTCGTTGCGTTGCTATGAATGATGCAGCATGCGACAGCGCGAATGTCTACTCGAATAAATCCGTATACCCGGTAGTAATTGAGATTGTCAGAAGTGTAGAACAGGAAGCTGGATTAAAAGGCACCAAAGATCGTTTCTATGGGAGGCAAGGCGAATTCATTCAAGATGATAGTGAAAGCACAAAAACATAAAACTATAATCGGACACAGAAATATGCACAAACAAATCATTTTGAAAATACCCGCAATAAGCCTGGAAATAAGCTGCTACGGTGACATCACGCTGTGTGAATTCGCCTTGATGGGTGGCCTGCAAATTGAACAGCAGCGATGAAGGCGGTGATTGTCAAAATCTTGTGAGGCGAAAAGAAAAAAACATAACCGGAACATAAATAAACAGCTTATTTTGACAATCTCTAAGCTAAGGGAGTTAAAAAAAAAATCAAAACAGCTGTTATTATATTACCACCTGGTATAAATTCGCCTTGGCAGTGCTTGAAAAATATTTGGCACCGCATAGGACTAGAAAAACTTTCGAACATTTTGGGGGATACGACTGCATCAACTTTGGAAATCCTGGCACAGATAATGATTTCCTAACTTTATAAATCAATACTATTTAAGTGAAATTTTAATAAAAATTTGTGGAATTTATTTTGTTTTTAATCACAAATTTTATTGCGCTTCAGGCCAGCTATTTTAGAGAAGTTGTTCTTTACACAAACAGCATAACAATTGAGCCGAATGTACAGACAAAAAGAATACTTTGTAACCAGTGCTGTTTTCGAGACCATCTCAATTTTTACTGCCGGTTGCATGGGTGCCAATGTATTATTATGTTAGAATTTATTTCGGTGTGTAAATGGGCGTGTTATGGCACATTGCGAAATAATGAAAATTGCAGACATTGTTTCTTTTTGATTTTCAGCAAATGAAATCGCATTTATACACTAAGGGGAAACATTTTCGACAACGCGATGGGGTCGATATTTTATATTTTGTAGTAATTGACTTTTAGGTTGCATGCCATTTACCCAAGAAAATTAATTTAACAATTTTGAATGCCTTTTGAACTCGTTTTTCAAACAGAGTTGCCAGCAGTGGTAATCTCAATCTATACCTATTCTACTAGTATGCATTTTTGAAGCAGTTTTTTCCATTCTCAAAGCTCGAGAAGGGCTATACCGATTTTCATTAGCATTTCGGATACATATTGTGTTATTAATAGGATGGTTATAGGCTAAGACTGATTTCGATATATCAAGGGTGCAAAGATATTGAAAAAGATTCATGATATTAACCAGGTCTGCTGACTTATTACGCCTCGAAACGTTCTCTCATTTAGGAAAGAAAGTGGTCAATATGAAATAAATCCCAGAATATAAGGTGGAATTTTTTACGAATTTAGATATGCATACCCGTATTATTTCTTTCTTTAAATTGTATTGCTTTAACTAGTTCCTTTAATTTAGGTGAGATTGTGAATTTTTTTTGAGACTATTCAAACAAATGCGCTACATTCTCTAAATGAAAAATTGATGAAGTGCATAAAAAAATAACGGTTGAAGTCGATTAAGATTATACGATTTAGCAGGTTTTTTTTTATTTTTAAACAAAATATATTTTTCCCCACTGTGCAACGGTGCAACCCGTATCCGTGTTCCTCGCTCTGTGTCTCTATGGTATAGCTCCATGGATATACAAGTACTTTGGTTACAGCATCTGTGCAAGACGAATGTGGGTTACCTTTCTTCTATTGTAATACTTTTTGCCTGTGCAGGTTAGTTCCACTTCAATTAGTGTTTAAAAATATTGTTTTCTTCATTATTCAAACTATGCCTGTGTTCATATGCCGCAAATGAAACTTGTCACTGGGTAATTAGTAGAGTTGGCTCTTTAGTTCTTTTGAGTGAACCTTTCATTTGTAGTTCGTTCACCTTAGTGAACTAGTTCTTTAGTTCATATAGTTCATTTAGTTCAATTGACGAATACATTCACATATCGACAACTGAGTGAAAGACCGACCTATTTCGGCAGCCGGTTCGAAAGCGCCCTATCTGAGAAAGCTTTTCATGGACGCGCTATTTGAGAATTCGGTTGAAGAACGCTCTAATTTAGAAACGCCCTATCTCAAAATACTTTTCAAGAACACCCTATTTCAGAATTCGGTCAAAAATGCCATATCTCAACATATTTTCAATATGCGGCGTTCTCAAAGCAAATTCTGAGATATGGTGTTCTTCAACTTAATTCTGAGATATGGTGTTTTCTTTCAAATTATAAAATAGGACGTTCATCAACCAAATTCTGAAATAGGGCGTTCTTGAAATGTTTTCTGAGAAAAGGCGTTTTCGAACTGGCTGTCGAGACACATAGGTCGATCTTCCACTAAGGGGTCGATATGTCATTTTAAACCCATTTTTACAGTCATAAAGTTCGTGCCAAGAATATTTGGATCGCGATCCAAAATGAGAAAGAGTAGCACTGACAAATTTAGTTCAATGATAAGACCGAACTTGTGAAGTAGTTCATTGAGACGATTTTGCTATTGTCTTAAAATAATAATCTGGATATTTCAAAGTTTTTTTCGGTCCTTGCTTTATACTCGTCGGTCTAAGCATACCTCCTCCTCGGTACGGCTCGTTTGATACCTTTACCTTGCGCTGAAAGTAGAGGGAAAGGGATGTGGACATGAATTTTCTCTGAGGTGAATATGTAACGCGATTTACATTAAACATAAATATGAGTAAAATGTCACTGCGAAATAAAAAACCGAAAAACTAAAGCAAAGATTTACTACGATTGAACTCTTTGCCGACTTGAAAATTAAGTTTCTTCTAAGTCCACGTTAAAACATTTAATTATTATTTATTATCGCATTTTTACCTAAGAAAATCACAATTTCGGGCAATAGCTACAGGCTTTAAAACGACTATTATTTAACACCGTAAACGAAAATAAATTTAAAAATATTTCTTTTTTTCTGTTTAAGTGCCCTTTTATGAAACCATCAAAATCAATATTAATTTTTAAGCATTTGGCCACTACAAAGCAAAGTAAATTCAACAAAATATTTGTATAAAAAAAGCTTTTAAAAGCCTTTGTTCGTACCTTTTAACGTCTCTCCTCTCCCATATTCCAATTTTCCTTAATAGCTTTGGCCAGTCTGTTTCTTAAAAGCACAAATCGCAAATCACAACTGATATATCAATAATGCATAGCACTATTAGGCTAAGCTAAATGTCGCATTGATGCAAACAACAAGTAAACAAGTCACAAAAAATTGGGGTCAGTTCACCCCTCTAAGGCAAACACCCACGCCATCGACACTTGCAAATAACTTTTGATCCCTGCAAAATAGAAAAAAGAAAATAGCAAACGACAACTATCTATGTACACTTCTGACAACAATGACAAACGAATTAGGAATTATTCGTACAACCGAGCGCTAAGTGCGGTCATAGATTTCCGGTCACCCCAAGGGAAAAACGGAAAATGGAAAAACCGCTAGCAAAAACAAGCGCACACTCGCAGCGGCAGCGTCCATCTCAACAGCATACATACAACAAGTAGTACGTATGTATGTATGTATGTATCCCATTCCACCAGCTTGCCAGTTGAGCTACGCAGCTCGAGTGGCTTTACCAGCTCTGCGCTGCAGGAGAGGCAGCTGCGCCGTGGCCCAGGGTCAGGCCACAAAAAATGTAGGCAAAATGCAAGCGACTGGCCAAGTCGAAGCTTCTCAGGATGTACGTAAAGCACCGCAGGATTTTAGGCTTATTGAAAGGCTAAAGCAAATCAATTTGGCGCTTTTGTGATGGCAGCAGC
>NW_016161716.1:0-7355 GCF_001687245.7 Rhagoletis zephyria | reverse complement strand
GAGTGGAGTACAGGAACAGCTGTTTGCTGTGAAAACATAGAAGTTGGGTAAAATATATGTATACATACATTTAGGTACATATTGACATGAACAAGTAGTAAATAAATGTTGCGAAAAATGAATTATTGTGTTTTACGATAGAGTGAAATTTTAAAATTAAGTCAAGGTAAAATATCGACTAAGAAAATGGCATTGGCAAGCAAATTCGACAAGCTGCAATATTTGTAAGTCACTGGCGTATAACACTGATCGAATTAAAAAAAAAAAAAGTAAAAAGTTATTTTTCAATAATTTGCTCGTCACATCCTTGCAACATTTGCTGCTGCCATGTTGCGAAAACCATTAATCACAAACGGTCTCCGCTCTGACTGGCAACATACAATCTCGAGGGGTTTGCTGTGACATTTTGCAATTTTTTCTCGCAGTGGCATTTTCCATTTTTATTTTTCATTAATTTTTTCATGTTGAAGGTGGGAAATTAGAATGGAATTTATACATACATTAATATGTATATACTAGGGATGTCAATCCCGGTATCCCGGAATTCCGGTGTTTTTGCCAAGAATCCTGGGATTTGTAAATTCTTACTGAGCATATGAAATAGAGATAGAAAAATCGTCTTTTAAACAGAAAACTATATTGAAAATCACTTTTCGTTTACAATACTTTTGTGGTAGAAGTCAGCTGTGTTTTTTTGTGTTCAATGTTAAACTCTCCATTTGCCAGAAATGTTAATATTTATGTTGTAACAATTTAAAATGGCATGATTGAACGGACATCCACTTCAGGTGGAAATAATGAGGCGTATTCTTGTTTTCGCACGAATCGAAAATTTTAAATAGGTAAAGAGCTAATTTCCTTTTATTTGACCAAGTTTTAGCTGTTAGTTTTATAGCTGTTTTTTCGAGTTAAGTTGTTGAAAACTAATGTATATCTAAAACCCGGGACTAATTCCGCCATCTCAAGATTGTAATAACGAGATCCCGAAAATCCTTGGGTCGTAAAAATTGGAGCAAGTAGCATCCCTAGTACATAAATATGTATATATGCAGTGTTGCTGTTTCAATAAGGAAATGTATGCATTTATATTTTGCATATGAATCAGGGTTCATATTGAAGTAGTAAAATTGTTATTTTGAGGGAAAAGCATTTAGTTCATTTAAATTTGTCAGAATTATAAATTTCATTTAAGTCTCCGATGCTCTTTTCACACATCCGGAATCTTATCGAAAAAGGTGCCTCTGCCTGGCTGGCTGATGTCCTCTTGAGAGTAAAGTCCACTCAAGAAGTGTGATGGGTGGAGTAAGGTAAGATGTGCTTAGGACCTTGCCAACTGCCATGTAAAGGAGCATAGGTACGTTTTCAGATTTGTGTTGGGATAAAGACTTCGTACGCAAGTGCTGTCGTTCATTCCGGGAAGCAAGCGCGTCGCCACAATGCAATTTAAAGCGGGAGTCTTTAATGCATCGACCAATACGCCTACGCTTCGACGGAAGAGCAGTTCTTTTAAGAAGTATACTCTTTGACCTAAGAAGATAAAAAGTATATTTCAGGTCTTTTAACACAACTTATTTACAAATAAGGTATTTCGTAATAATCACGCTTTCATATAAAAAAAAATAAAATTTGGTTCAAATTGGTTTTTGTTATTATTTTCCACAAAGCAATTTGTCTGGAAACAAATATATGTATGTAAGTACGGAACGTGATAACATTCCTTATACCTAAATATGCTTAAATGTGCGACACAGAAACGTACATGCTGTCATGGATTTTTTTTCTCTCACGGGTAAACTTTGTCAGATTTGGAGGAGACTGAAGCTGAGCTTACATTTATATCTTCATTGAATAATATGCATAAATAAAAGTTTGTTTCGTTGAATTTGTTTTGTTTGTTTTTTTTTAAGAGACAACCAGTATAAGAGAAAATAATAAAAGGCAATCAATAATCATTATATTAAGATAAGTATTTTTCGATTTTTTCGGGACTATATACAAAATTTTTTTGCACTCATTATTATTATCAAAAAACTTTTATAATATAAGTTTCAAAATAAAAGTCTTTGAAGACTTAAAAATATTTATCTCGCTGATAATTATCAGGAAAAGACTACTATTATAAAAGTCTTAAAATAATAGTTTTCGATGACTTAAAAAAATTTTCTCACATATAATTATTATCAAATGACTTTTATAATTCTTACGAAAATTTGTATGACTTTTTTAAAACTCCACCATGAAATAATTATTATTCCTGGTCTCTGGTTTTTTTTCAAATATTTACGGTGGCTATTATACAAATATTTCAAATCTACTAAGGAGAGAAACACTACCGATTTTGGTTGGAGAAGCAAATCGGTAAAACTGACCGTCACAAAAAATATAAGAAATTTAAGTTCTGGGCTGATTTTCTCAGCTAAATCTAAAAATCCAGAAGCAATATTTTCGCCGCGCAGCTCTGAGAACCATAAAATCAGTTCTTCTTAGTTATAAGCACTGAATGAGGATAATGACGCCATTGGATGAAACCAATTTAAAAGTAATTGCTTGTACACCTGCTAAGCCATTTGAAAACTACTCTTTTACATACGTTTACGTATAATGCGGCATCTTCATGAGCGTTTAACCACATTCGGGCATCTGTTAGTGCACTGAATTGGACGGCAGCATTTTAACCCTTTCCTCATTGTCAACATCTAACCTTTTGCTGGTTCGCTACGCTTGAGCGCCAACGCATATGCTACAATTTGCAAAAGACTATCTACTTTGTACAGCTACCTGCTGGAATAAATATGGGTGCTTGTAGGCATGCTGGTGGTTGATATCAAAGTCATTGCAAGTCATTCGTACACAAGTATGGAACAATTATTTACTGCCAATGAGATATTCTTATTATTTTCTCTTCTTTACTTCTTTGCGCAAATAATTGCACCCATGGGAGAATCATTTCGAAGTATGTACATATTTTATTTTAGTTTACTCCGCCACTCTATCTGCTGTTCCTTTTGTTTGTGCTACTCTTGCAAAGTTCAAAAAAAATTTTGTTTTACTTTTCGTGTTTTTGAAGATTTTTAAGATAAATACATACTTGTACATATGTACTGGTATTTACTTGTGCCCACGCCAAATTTTCTACGCGCCACTTACTTACCAGCGAGTCCAATGACATTTTGCAATTTTTATGCCAAAAAGTTAAACATTTACTTTTTTTCAAAGCGAATTAACCCGCACAATTTAGACCGAACACTCTTCGGTTTCCACTGATTCTTTTTATTTGTGTTTGAGAATTTATATTTTTTTTTTACTTTTTGTTTTTGTGGTTAAAAAGTTTTCGTCAGTGATTTATAGGGGTATTCATGGTTCAATCTCCATAGTCAGCGCGCGCTCAACTGTTGCGTCACAGATGCTTCGGAGCATAGCGGTTACTTTCGGCGTCCCTGTTTGTTTATATGTATGTATGCCTTGGGCTTTGTATTTGTATTTTAGCAAAACTTTTCTTACCTTTGGGCAAACTTTCCGTTTAAGTGCATACTTTTTCTTCGCTAAAATGACTTCATTCTGCTTAAATAGATGCCTTTGAAGTGGGGCGCTGCGCTTGTGTGTAGGCAAATCGCATTTTGCGCCTCATCGCTTGATAAATGCCTAAGCATCCACCGCATCTGCCTCGCATCTGGTGCACGCATATCACCTGGGTTTTGTCTATACTGATTTTGGGAAGTTCTATTCTCTGGGGTGTCATATTTTTCACGCAACATAACAGTGACTGTATTAATAAATTACTACACATAACAATGTATATATATACATACATATGTGCTGAATTTCGACATATTTCGTTACATATATATATACAAGATAATTTCACTTAGGAGTTCATAATATTTACATAAAAGTAATATCTGACGAGACGAGAATAACGAGGCCGAGACATTCTTAGAGGGCTTAGAATCATTCACAATATATTGATATAGTACCAATCCTTGGAGTTGTTGCACAGTGTTGGCTGAGTGTGGTTCAACGCTAATGTCAGGGAAGGCAGGCTGAGATATCCTTCATGGGGATGTTCTTTCCCAAGATGACTCTAAGATCAAATGCTTATTGCCATCCATGGTAGTTTTTTTGGCGGCCGCTGTGGTGTAGTGGTTAGCAGCGCGCGCTACCATTCCGCAGGGCCTGGGTTCAAGCGGAAGCCCCTCCGAGTGTATTTCTGCCATAAAAGATAGCTCCTCATAAAAACTCAATCGCTTTTCGGAGTCGGCGTAAAACTGTAGGTCGCTCCCCTCAGTGTGACAATATCAAGGCGCACGCCACAAATCGGATGAAAAGCAGATCCTTAAATGGAATACTCGAGAGAATATTGAACTAATTTCCAAGAAAATATATGATTGCAACCCGGACTACATAAAAGCTAGGAACTATTATGAATCACACTTCATAGGCATTTACTAGTATTGTATCTAGGAGTTATTGTGGCCAGTCCACTGACGTGGAGGCTGAATGTGCAGGAGATTGCTAAAGAGGACTCCAACGCCTTTCACAATTACAGCAATATACATAGGAGCCATCTGACCAAAAACGGCATGCCTCAGACTTTATCGTTACTCAGGGCAGTTTTCAAAAGAGTCAATAGTTTTGAAAGGAGCCATCTGAAATAAGAGCAAGCGAGGGGTATGCTGTACCTTATAAATACCTGCATAATCGAGGTCTTGCCTTACAATTACTTATTTTTTTTTATTTTGGCCGGTACTCTAAATATGTGTAAAGAAGATAAGTCTGAGTTGGGTTCATATTGGATTTCTCTCTTTAATCCGCCTTCGGTGTTATAAAGTAATGCTATGGAGGTGTGGGCAAGAAATCCTGCTCATTATGCACCCAATGCTCCTTTTCATGAACTTAAATATTGAAATTGAAAAGCCAATTTGCAAAACTGCTGCCATTTACACCTTCCATCACCAAAAAGGACTGCTACTTTCCCTAATTTCACTGCCATAAAAGTGCAATCATACGGATGAAATTATTAAAAGAAAACAAAACCTCACAAAAAAACCAACACTTTCAGTTTTACCATTCACTTTTGCCATGGGGTTGGTTGCCCTTTTGCAGCTTTCGCACTTCGACTCCATCATCTTTTTAATATTTTACAAATCGCTTTATCATTTCTTTTATTTGCTTTCTTATTGTTATTGTTCATTTGCAATGTTGGCTTTTGTGCGCTTGATTGGCGAATAAAGCGATTTGTTTAAATATACATACATATGTATGTATGTATTCTCTTCGGAATGCATACCTAAGTATTCACGTACTTACTAAATAACTTATTTAGAAAAGGCGCAACGAGAAATGGTCATTATTACTGCTTTTTATTACACCCCGTTTCGCGCCCATTTGCAGGCTTATTCGTTAACAAAAATATCTTAACAAATTGTTGTTATAAATGTATGCCTTTTAGAGGTGCTGTACCCATATCTCCGGCATTAGCATGCATGTCTGAAAGGTTAAGGCAATAAAAAAATAATTAAATAAATAATTTGTGCAAAAGAACCAAAAAACCTCCAGTTGAAAATTTAATAATAATAGCAATATAAGCCTTTATTCTGTTAGCTTCGCGTCCAATTTCTTTATAATTTTGTTTTTTATTTGGCTCCACTTTTTCATTACTTTATACTTCTGCCTGCATTTTCTTCAACTTTACATGTCTTTTTCTCGGCCAATTCTTAGCTAACGACATTTATTGTTGTTTTGTTGTGCTCTTTTCTCCAGCTTCAGGTTTTCCAACCAGTCTCCTCTCTCTCCTTCTCGTTTAACTGCGCCTTCTCTTCTGCTCCACCCAGCATCAGTTTTTTATGTATGTAAGTGCTTGCGACTTTTCTGGTGTGTGGGTGAGTAGGTCTATGAGAAGCCTCCGAGAAAGAAATAGGCCTTGAGGGAATCGACAATTCGTGTAATGTAGATGCCATTATTGTGCAAGGTGAATATAAGATTTCTCAATTCCATCGATTGCTGTAAGCAAAAAACAAAAACATAATAAGCCACAAATTTAACGTTTAATTACACAATACAACAAATGAAGACTTTTCTTGCAACAGAATAATGATAGTATACTCTCGAAAGATAACTATGGATCCTTTCAAGAAAAATTCTGATTTTGGGGAGAACCTCTTTCTTTCATCATGACCTACATACTGGGTCGATTCAGGCTGAGAGAATAAAACTTCGCACACTGTATCTCTTCGTTGTGAAGTGCCCGAGTGCCATTTTCCATAAGTTCAGACATTGCCTTTAACCTTTAACATTAACATTAACATTGTAAACCTTTTCAACTGCACATGTATTTGCGCAAAAGGTTTGGCTCTATATTTCATATTTTACTTACTGAACCCTTGGCAGTATTTATTTTTAAAACGCAAGAAATAGCAGCGTAGCACAAAATGTAAGTAATGTCTTAAGGACTGCATACCTAATGGTTTAAAAAAATTTTGATGGAAAACATTTTTACTGTGAATTTTTTGGGTGTTTTTTTGTATGAAAATTTTTTTTCCTTGACTGACTTTCAGCCGTAATAGTCTCTTCGGCTTTCAAATACAGGAAACGATTTCCTGGCTAAAACTATCCGCACTTAAAAAATAGGTACTTTAGTATTAGTTATAGCTATATTCCTCGAAAAAAACAATAGCTTAGTGCTCTTGTTATGATTGTAAATTTGGTTTTTTCAACATAAGATTGAAAGTGGCAAAGAAAAATAATTCACCTTTCCTAAAACATCCGACAATATTCTTCTCAATTATATTTGCATGTAGGTAGGAAGTCGAAGGGAAGGGCTCCGTTTCTGCAATAAAAATATTTTGAAAAATTGTGGTAAGGTTTGCAAATATTATAAAGTATATTTAGGGTTAGTTAAGGTTCTGTCGCAGATTATGTAGAATATGAACATTTAATTTTCCACCCCTGAACCGAAGCGCAAAAATGTTCGCTAATTTATCAGGTTAGAAGAGGAAGAAAGCTTAGAGCATCTGCTCTATAGCCAAGCAATGTGCAGGAACGATGTTCCTGAGAAAACCATAAATGTTTCTGAGTAAACCATAAACTACATAAAAATAATCCATATCTATTTAGTAATACCCTCCTACGAAGCGTACAGAGCAATTAAAAAAAACAACTCAATTGTGAAATTTAGATTAAACAGAACGCCAATAACATTTTGAGTACTGTAGTTAAACATAAAAATACTTGTATATGTAAAGGTATTCAAGTTCAATTTAATATCCACCTACGAGTACCATAAAAACAATATTCGTACCAACAACTGTAAAGTATTTTCATCACGTTTCCAGCTCAATTGCCAATTAGAAAAATTC
>NW_016161715.1:0-49106 GCF_001687245.7 Rhagoletis zephyria | reverse complement strand
TCAGAAAAATAAATTACCTATTTTTTACATACATGTCGACTGAATTTTTAAAAGAAAGGAAAGGAGATTTTAACTTCTTTTTTTTTACATACAATGTATACTTACATACACATGTGCATGTAACGGTTCGAAGTAATTTAAATGTATTTACTTCAAAATCTCGTGGTAATAAGCATTTTCACACATTTACGTAAATGGCAGAGATTTTTTTGATTTAGTGTTGATGAACGAAAACAAATCATTAAATGTCTATTAAGTTATTTTGCTAAATACACAAATCCAATTTCAATTGAAATCCCTTAAAGGCATTTTATGCTTTAAAGCCCACAACTGAAAAGTTTGTCTGCCTACTTTTATTACATGTTTTGTTGCTTAATTAGCATTCGACCAAATAAAACCAAAGTAAACTACAAAAGAGAGGAAATTTATGTATGTATACAAATACGTACATACATACCCTACAAGACATTGCTGAGCACTTTAGGCAAAAATTCTCACACATTTAGGGCCATTTTCTGAAGTAACCTTTAACTTTAAAGCTCACTTTATATCTAAAGGTTTGATTTAAAATAAAGCTATGTCTAAAGTTAAGCATTTCTATTATCGGTTTTTGACGTTTGTATGTTTCTTGGTTGTAAACCAATTTAAAACCGACAATAAAATGATTTACTTTAGACACAATCATAAATTTTAATGTAGCCTTTAAATATAAAGTGAGCTTTAAAGTTTAAGGTTACTTCAGAAAACGGCCCTTACACTTTTGTTTTTGTAGTACGGCATAAATGAGTAGTTTGACTATTAGTACTGAGGACTTTCTGATGACAACATTGAGGGGAAAGTACTCAATTTTTTCCCATGGCCTGAACGAAAATGAGGACTTTGATAAGCACTTTTGTGATTAGGGATAATGATAATATGAGTACTCATATGATACTCAGCTGTCTTGTAGGGTACATACATAAATAGGTAGGTAGGTATGTGTATGTACATTTGCCCCAGCAGCTGTGATTGTGCTCGACAGCCACCAGTTCGCTTAAACTCTTAAGAGCGAAATACACCACACAAGCGGTTTGACAAACCAAGCGAAATTTCCCTTTGCTTCAAGCCATTTGTGCTGTGTATGGGGGTGTTTGAAGGTTTGACAAACCGCCGTCAAACCTTCAAACACCCCCATACACAGCACAAATGGCTTGAAGCAAAGGGAAATTTCGCTTGGTTTGTCAAACCGCTTGCGTGGTGTATTTCGCTCTTTAAGCTGCTTGGGAAATAGCGTTAGAAAGTTCGCTGCAAAAGTGTTTGTTCCCATAGATAAACATCCTGTTGTGACTTTTCAATGCCCTTTACACACAGTTTGTTTTAGGCACTACCAAAACAATGAAGCTAAAAGTCACAGACATATTCCTGCTGAGTTTTGACCTTTTATTGATTGCTGTCCGGACATGACTCTCCACGACGCATTTCCAGTTCAGAAGTTTCGCCTTCCTAGCAAAGCCGATTTGCTGGGGTGTTGTTAACGGATGTTTCGATTGCAGGGCGCAGCGGGAAAATGAGTGGCGTTCGGGTTAGTGTAGCATATAATTCCCTGTGGGGAAAATCTCTGCTTCTGAACTGGTGCGCTTCTAGTACATTTAGACCCAGTAGTGGTTCGCGATAAATCTCTTTTGCATGCAAACAGCTGTCGAATTTGACATGGCGATGTCCTAGGAAGTGTCAATTGCCCTTCCCCCCGCTGCATCCCTTTTTCGATAGTCTAGTTCGTTCTGCATTCGCCTTTCTATAGTTCCAAACCAGTTCTAAATTCGTCACTTTAGATATAGTTTCTAATGAAAAAAAGTGAAAAAAGTTACCATCGGACTGGTTCGTTTTTGGCGATTAAGAACTAGTACGGGACTAGAAATTCGATTCACTAGCCCACAGTTTCCCTGCAGGGTTAGGATGCTGAATTGATTCTAGAATCTGGATATGTATATACGTATATACGTATACGTATATGTACACAAACAGGACACCAAGATGAATTGAGTGAGTGAGTGGTAAATTGTTGAAACGAGGTTAATATGATAGCGAAGTTCAGACAAAAAAAAAATAAAAATAAAAATCAATGAAAAAAGCTACAAAAACGAAACAAAGGAAACACAATAATATGACGAGGGCTCAACGGAAACACTCAACCAAACAAAAGAAATAAACTTTCTCTACGAACAACAAAAGCAGTTTCCTTCTTGAATAAACAACATAAAAAAAGATTAAGAATTCATGTTTACATTTATCTGTGCGTATACGTATGCATGTATGGATGTGTGAGAAATTACACATACAAAAGTGCATACATACATATCTATAAATACCAAATACGCACACTTTTAGATACTCGTACGTTTGTTCAACATTATACAATGCAAAAAAAAATAAAAATAGATTTCACTACACATAACAAATCTCTCGCGAATTACTGAAGGTGAAACGCAAACGACAATCAAAAGCCCAGATTTGTAGTCATGGAACTAATAATGGAACATCCTTATGATTTTGTTCAAATTTAAATGATGCCAAAAAAAACTCATGCTCCCTGAAGAGATTATTTTCTACGAAGTAGTTCTAGAGAAAAATGTCTTTATATTAACACACATTCTTTTTCAAGGGGCCTCTAAATGCATTAATAAGTCCCTTCTTTGCAATCGTCGTAAATTTCTTAAAAATATTTATGTACATTGGGGTGGTTCAAAATAAGTATAGTTGGAATTATTATGCTTTTACCCCCTATGATTGTTCTATATCGGGAAATAAAAATATACCCCTTTTTTACTTTGAAATCAAAAAATATTTAGAGGTCGCTCAAAGCGCTCAAAGTGTTCCATATATTTTATATGGGAAAAAACCACTTTTTGTAGAAATGGTATATAAATCTTGAAGAATAATATACTTCGATCGGGAAACTCTAGTTCTCTTCAGGAGACTTCCAATAATGATTCCCAATTCTTTATTTAACCATTTTTTAATGCTAAAGATCTTTTATTTATCCTCCCACTGTATTTTCTGGCATTATCTGAGGATTTTGGCGGACCTATAAAGTAAAGTTACTATGAAAAATGGTTAAATAAATAATTGGGTATTATTATTGGGGATCCCCTGAAAAGAAACAGAGTTTTCCGATCGAAAAATATTGATTTTCAAGAATTCTATACCATTTCTACGAAGAGTTGTTTTTTCCCCATACAAAATACAAGAAAACTTTGAGCGTTTTGAGCGACCTCTAAATATTTTTATATTTCAAAATAAAAAAATAATGGACTATTTTTTCGGTATTGAACAATCCTAGGAGGTGAGAGCATTAAAATTCCAACTTAACTCTTTTGACATGCATTTTTGGACCACCCTAATGCACCTACATACACACCTACATACATACATATGTACAATTCATTCATATACTTCTATACACTTGTATGTACATAGCTAAAATGATAAACAGGGCTGGCAAAACTAAGCAAAAGCCTGCAAAGGCAAATTTTTCAAATATTACATAAAACTTGGAACCATTTTTTGGCCAAAAATTGGCTACCCAACTAGGAATGGAGATGAATCGAAGTAAGGCTGCGTTTCACCAGATTCATTTAAGTGAAAATTACTATAATTTGCGAATTTTTGGTTTCACCAATCAATTTTAATTTGTTTTCAATTTTGTTTTAAGTGACCTATGCTTTACACTTAAATAAAAATTAAATCAGAGTAGCCACACTCCGAGATGTTACACGTTTAATCAGCTGACCACAATTTTGTGTATCTGCTGCTTTCTTGTATACCAGCCCTGCTCTTACAACACAGCGTGCCAAAGCTTTCAAAAGCTCTCAGTAACAAATTACTGTTTTCGCTGCCAATGTCTGTTTTTACTCATTTAAATAAAGAGCTTATTGAAACTGAAAATAATTTAAATGAGAATTAAACAAAATATTAAATTAAAGTTAACTTCCACTTAAGTGAGTTTGGAGAAACGCAGCCTAAGTGCTCGACAACAGAATTAAGTTGTTTTAAATTTTATCCAACTACATTTACGGAAGTGGAAAGAAGTTTTTCGTATTAATCAGTAAATTTAAATGAGCTTTTTTGCCAGCCCTGGTGGTAAAGCACGGTTGGCTTAGTCGCATACCAAGTGTGCCATTCAATTGTTGCATATTTTATGGGGCCTACAATATTCCCTTGGTGATTTTGAGTTTTTCACTTTAGGGAGATAAGAACGAAATTGTTTACGAATTGCCTGCTCCATTTGCCAATCACGGTAAAACTAACAAAGAAAGTAGCAAAAGGTTATGGCTGAAGTAGCTTAGTGTAAATTTAAACTCACAAAGTTCTTTAATAAATATTTGCGTGAAGAAAAAGTAGTTTCGTTTTAAGCGAATACTTATATGGCTATAAAAAGTCGCAAACTCGTTTTAGATGGCGCACTTGAAATTTGATAACATTTTAATACCATCACTCAAAAGTTTTTTGTGCTTTCAAAATGGAGATTCTATGCTCTTTTGCTTTTGAAAAGTCACCCTTCGAATGCTGCTCATAATGATGAGTGCATAAGTAAACGCCATTGTCAGAATTGGTGTGCCTTTTTGGCCATTCATTGACTAAATCAATTCTAAATTCTTTAAAAAATCAATAAGAATATAAGGGCATGGGAAATCTTTAACATATGTAAAGCTGTGTAGTGAATAAATATTTAGATTCATCACCTAGTTTCCTTATGGAACGCAGATTTGTGGTCGGATTTGTTGTAGAGGACGAACAATTTTGCCGAGCACTGTCGTTTATCCCGGTGAAGGAGTTGCACACCACAATTCCCATCAAAAAGGTATTCTTCAAATTCTCGGTGCGCGTCTGCCACCAACTCTTCTGCAGAATATGAACGGAGGACCCTACTATAAGCCTCTGATGCATTGCCTACAACTTCGTAACGAGCGTGTTGTGTGAAAAGTTTGGTATACAAAAAGACAGTTGAAGAGACCCATATCTTCGCCATTTTTGGGAAGTTTAGGCCATCTGTTAGGCTGAACATATTATACTTAGCTTAGCTAACTATAGCTAGAAATTCACTTTGAAAAACATGAAATAACTAAATAGAAACTCTTCAAACATTTGCTTCGTACAAGAAATCGCCTTATATTAATCTGCAATTGAGTAGGAGACAAGTAGTGTTTGAGTCATAAAAACCATGCTTTCATACATATATAACTACATATGTACATACACATGTTCATACATTCATACTCAATAAGAAATCCACGTAAAATCCCATGTGCAACCAAAATTTGTGATAAACTCCTTAAATTCATATATGTATGTATGTATACAGTGACGCTCACGTAAATAGCACACATTTTTTTTTTTATTTTTTTATACGATATTCACAATGTATTACATTATGCATTTTGTTCGTTAATAACTAATAAAAGTATAGTCAATTCTATAACATAAACCATATACAAATGTATGTAAAAGTTTAAAACTTTGTGCAGACTTCAGAAAATTTTAACAAGTTTCAAAAAATTTAATCAAAATTTTAAACTTTTTATTTAGCAAAAAATAAATCAAAGTTCAACTGGATTTTTCAAAATTTTCAAACCTGCACATTACTATACTAAAATTTAATACTTACCAATAAGTATCTAAAAAGTTGAAAATTATGATTAAATTTTTTTGAAATTTGTTAAATTGTTTTGAAATTTATTAAATTTTTCTGAATTGCGCACAAAGTTTTAATTTTTGACTTATATGGTTTCTGTCATGATAACGGCATAGTAAGCTAGAACCGTTCTCTCAATTGGTCGGCCATGATTTTTTTTGAAAATTGCCAGCATTTTAAAATCATATAGAATTGAGAATAAAAAGAAGAAATTGTTAAAAATTTTTGTTGTTTAGGATGGAAAATGAGAATTTGTGTGTCAAAAATGCTGAAAGTGTCTCTCAGCGGTTCTACCTTACTATATTTTTTATCATGGTTTCTGTTATAGAATGTACTATATTTTTGTCGAAAAATACAAACAAGTAATTTTTAAGCAAAAAAAAACCGACTTTAATTCTCATATAAAAATTTAATAGTACCGTTAATTTCTTCACCAACTTCGAACCAACTTATTATGGGAGCACCCTTGAGGCAACAACTTTCCGATAGGAAAAGAAAAAATAAATGTGTGCTATTTACGTGAGCCCCCACTGTACATATGTATGTATGCACATAAATACACGCATACATACAAGTTAAATCACATGCTCGCACTCATATCACACGGTGTATCGAAAAATTACGTGAATTGAAAGAATAAAAGTTTTCTTTGAAATTAAAATGGCAGATCAGCAGAAACCACGAGCGCATGTGCTATAACAACAACATGCCTGCACAATTAAGTGAATGACATATGGATATACATATGTACATACACATGCACAATTGTTTATAGGTAGGCATGCATTTGTGTACGAAATTATCCTTAACGCCGCTATTAATTTCAAATAAAGAATCATATTTAAAGGAATGAAAAAATGAAAGCATTTCGCTGAATTTCATTTCTCTTCCGAAAAAGATCAATTTACACAAATACACACATACATGCAGCCAAGCATAAAACATTTAAAGGGGGGCGGAAATCGCATGGGCAGTTTGACATTTTTTTACAAAATCAAATAAATGAAGCTGTCGCAAACGTTTAGCAACATTTCTGTGCATTTATTTAAAAGGTAAGTCAGTCCCTCGGTTAAAGTGGATTACACAGGTTTACAATAAAGAAGAAAGTGTATGCATATTAAACCGAATCTATATGTCCCTGTGTTATTCGACACGCTGTATGTGAATCCGAGGTCCGTTAGCCTCCATCGCGTCAGGTTCGTGGTCAGTTGAAGGTCAAGTAGGGACAAATTCATTGAATAAACCTGAAAATTCAATACAATTTTTCTGAATTTGACCTTGGGATGACCTTGGCATGACTTGTAGATGACCTTGAGAAATCCAAGGGATCCCCATATTCGGAATCAGCGACAACGAAAGCCAAAAATTTAATTTTATTTTTATTGAATACATTTTTTGTCCTATTTGACCCTTAAATAACCTCGAAGTTGACATTATAGAGGTTAACGGATCTCTGATTCGGATTTAGCGAGTCTAAAACAACATATATGTATATGTTTTTTCAGGTTTATTCAATGAATTTTTCCCTACTTGACCTTCAACTGACCACGAACCTGACGTGATGGAGGCTAACGGACCTCGGGGATTCGCATTTAGCGTGTCGAATAACAAAGGGATATTTTTTGTAAACCTGTGTTATGAATTATGTTTGGTTATTCACATTTTGATTGTCTATGTGTGTATGTTTTCATACATATTAGGGTACGCCTAAACAATCTAGGCCAACAGAAGTAAAAAACGACGGATGGTAAAAGAAATGCCGCAATATGTTAAAATATATTTCTCAGTACTAAAATTTCCAAATCATTGGGCATGGATATGACTCAGCAGAACTACTCAATAATTTCTTCATTTACTTAGTTAAGGTGACGACATCAAATTTCTACCACTATGAGCACTTTATTATCACATTCAACTCTTAGTAATATTCTACAAGCCATTAAGTTTTAATGTTCTTCGCTGACAGATGAGACGGATGCTGCCGAACAGTGTTAAGGATGCACCTGATGCTGATGGTGATGATTGCTCTCCCTCTCATCTATATACCCTAGTTTGCTTGTGCCATTAGGCTAGCCGAGTTAGAAAATGGACAGTACAAACTACTGGCCAGAGACAAGCATGTTTGGTAGACCGGCGAGTGGCAGTACAAAGAACTGAGTTCCTCTACGCACGCAAGGCGGAAAGCAAATCGATTAAAGAGTCCTTGGAATGGGCGAGATGTGGGCAAAGATGAGCAAAGGCAACTGACAAAGCTTTTAATTTGAAAATGAAACACAAAAAAAATTGCCAAACCGAAAAAGGTTTTTGTTTAAGTAAAATTGCTTACGAAAAAAAACTTATGCTAAAATCTAAAATGGAAAATATGTGTGTATGTAAAAGTAGGAAAAATTTACATAGATATGTATGTGTGTGTGTGTGGGCATGAATATGAAGGTGAACCAATTTATATTTGAGTAATACGTACATTAATATACTAAGAATGCCTGTGAGAAGAGCGGAGATGGCGTTCTTACAGTAAATTTAGAATCGCCGCTACGGAGTTCACGTCTCTTATCTTTTTCAAAGCGACGTCTTACAGAGGCGAGCGTCCATGAAATCGACCAACCACCAATTCTACCAAAGATCGACCTAACACGACTCTTATTTGTCCAAGAGTAGTCCGCCGGCAGTCACAAAAGTACTCGTACTCTCTGCGCGCAGGTTGATATCCTCGTAAATACAAAAGCTGACATCACCACCATCCAAGAACTACGTTTGACGGGGCAATGCAAGCAATGTCTGGGGCCTTGCGACGTCTACTACAGCCGCCATTTAAAGGAGCGCAAATTCGGTGTTGGATTTGTGGTAGGGGAGAGACACCGTCGCCGAGTACTGTCGTAGATGAACGTCTAGCTACAATCCGCATCAATGCGAGATTCTTCAAACTATCGTTCGTCTACGCCCACGCTTGGCGATTTCAATGCCAGGTTGAGCAAGGAAGGGAGCTTGGATCCCAGGGCCAATCATCCACTAGGAACACTATTATGTTGCAGCCAAGATACGCACCCGCCTCTGTGCAGCAAAAAATGTGCGTCCAAGAATGCAAGCAAAGTTCAACGTCGAAAAGCTTCAAACACAACAGTCGACCAATCTATTCGTCACTCGACGCTCAGAGGCACTCTACAACAAACCGACATATGCGAGCAGTAGAACCACATTTCCCACTCATTATGTACCACCGTCGAAGAAGTAATTAGTTCGGATTTCAGCGCGCCCGAAAGAACAACTGGTACGATGAGAGGTGCCAAGAATAGGGCCACACTGTGATCGGGTGCAACGCCAGCTATGTGGAAGCGTTACAAGGAAGCGAGACGTATTTTCCGCAATAAGAATAGAGAGTTTGGCCTCTCCAAACGCGAAAGAGAAGAGCTTTAAACGCTGGCCAAAAAGCAAAACGTCCGAAATTTTTAGCAGAGTTAGGCGACTTACGGAAGGTTTCGCGACCAGGGAGAACTTCTGTAAGAACAGCCAAGGCGACCTAGTGACCGAACGAGCAGAACGTGCTTCAATTATGGAGGGAACACTTTTCCGCTCTACTGAATGGTAGCAGCGCTAAATGTTTTGAAGAAGACGAACCCGAGCTGCTGGAGCTAACAGCCTGCCAGCTGAGCTATTCAAATACGGCGGCTACATCTGATGAGGCGGCTTCTGAAGTTTTCCAGAGAATGATTCTGCGGATTTATTGAACATTTTTGCTTATTTTGCTCTATTTATGCACATACGTGTTCATATGTTTATAAATGTCGCACTTATGCGGGAAGTATCTAAATATAAAGGGAAACATTTTATTTAATTTGCCAGAATTATTTGCCATTGGACATCTACATACATACAGACATATGTATGTATGCATGTGTGTATGTATAAAAATGACGATTCTTTTTACTGTTGCGTTTACTGGTACTTTGTTCGAGAGCCCTTTTGTGTTCTTGAGCATTTGTGTATGAATGCGTTGTCCAACACAACTACATACGTACATACATACATACACATGCATTCCGTTGACATTGAGCAAACGCCCTGATGTATGCAAAGAAAACTTTTTGTTTGCTTGCTGCGTTAACACTAACGACTGGCGCCTCTTTAACAACCATCACTCATCGCTCCATACGCCACCACTCAAACAGTTGTGGTGGACGTTTGGTAGTTGCGTAGAAACGCCGACAATTTATGAATGAAACAGGAAGCGCGCCATAGGCAAATCGTGCACAGCGTACATACAAACTTACTCGCATATACTACATATACATACATATGAAAGTATTGCTCGGTGGCCAGCTGCCAACGACAGAATTTACACTCGTACATACACGAACAATTCTGGATGTGTGGAATGTATTTGTTTTGTTGTTGTGCTCGAGTAAAAACTCGATTGCTTACATTTTGGTCTTCTCTTATTTCAGTTGTTTAGTCGTTGATAAGAAGCCCGCCAAGTCGGACGCGTTAAAACGGATATTGCAAAGAATGCCGAAGCTTTAGGAAACCGTTAAAGCAAAGTGTGTAAGCGTCGTTTGAATATTCATTCGTACGACAAAGGTCACGAATAGGTGAAAGTGAATTCCGTACATACCGTTGCAAAGTAATAAGTGAACAAATTTGAATAATAAATAACAGAGCCAATTCGTAGGCTTGGACAAACCGTTGTGATTAATAGCCAGAGTGTTGTTGTAACCGATTTAGTTGATAATTTGAGATTTGTGATGTGGCTTGTAGCTCTGTAGCTGTGGCTGTGGCTGTGCGAAGATTGGTACGCCAAGCGCTAAATGCGATTTATATTCGAAAAGCACGACAGCGCGGAAATCCGGTTAATTTTTGGAACCAAAATGATGCTACAAATGTACACATGTACGAACATGTATGACTGCAGTGTCGTGGGCTATTTAATATTTTTTTTTAAATTATTCAAATTGGAACATGCAAAGTGAAGTATATTCTCGTACATAAGCGAATTTTGTACGAATGTGTGTACATACAAATGTATAAAATATGTGTACAAATGGAGAATAATTCGTCAGATATTTGTTGACATTATAAGCGTATTTAAGAAATATGCTTAAATTCAAAATATAAGATTATTCGCTTGTGTTTTTGTGTTGTGTTGACAAAACATTATCCAACTGTTCAAACAAACTGTGTTATACTTATTCGAAAGAGCCGTGAAATGAAAATGTTAATAATAATGCCAAAAACACACTTTAAATTCAGAATAAAATTTTATGTTGCTTAGTGGTTGAATAAGTTATAAAACTGTGGTGAAAACGCCTGATATTCTCAGAATATTTTTGTACTTGGACTAAATAATTTTAGGCTCATTTATTTGCTAAGCTATTTTAAGTTGTAAGTTGTTATATTCACTTGAAAATGAGAATGCTAGAAAGTAATAAAACAAAAATTCTGAATTTAGCAATAGTATACAACTGTAGGAAATTTTTTAAAGAACACTCAACTTTTTTCGTTTTGTAAACATTTCATAAAAAACCGTTTCCATTAGCCATGTCTTGAAAAAGAAACTTTCCAAGTAAAACCAGATACATATAATCCATCACCTAAGGGTGAAAAGGTGCCCAGTGCATTTTTAGAAATTGTTCAGGAGAGACGAAAAGTCGATGTAGTTTCGTATTACCTGCCATTCTGCATCAAAAACTAAATTTTCAAAAAAAAAAAAAATGGACTTGGCACCTTTTCACCTTTAGGTAGCGATATGAACATAGATACTATTTAATAGAATCATTGAAAAACTAGTGACATAAAACGATTTTTTACAAGGAAACCAAATCAACTTTTTCGTATTTCCACTTGAAAAAAGTTGAACACGATTCAGTGTAAAGCCACTATGTAATGATTGTAAATATTTTGAAACCTCTGTCAAACAAAAAATATCAATTTAATTCGATTAAGAAATAGACTGGGAAAAAATTAGTTTTCAACTAAATCAGTGTTGCCGTTTTCGACTTTTCCTATCTAAATTGGTAGGGGTTCTCCTCACCTTTTTGGCTCGTTTTAGTCACAGCTAATAATGATAACATGTCGCGAACTTAATACATATATATGTACATAGTTTTGTGTCAATACACTTGTGCGACAAAAAAAAGGGGTCCACATATCTATGTACATACAAGTCATCTGAAGGAAAAATTATACAAAAGTTTAAATGATTTCTGAATATCGGCAGCATAAAATACGAAATTAATGATTTCAACGATATTTAGAATTTAGAAAAATTCCAAAATTTTTATCAAAATTTCGTGCTTCTTAACCAGAATTTTTAGAAAATTGTTTGGGTATGTAGTAAACAAGCTTATGAAATTCTAGTAAAACAAGTGCAAGTCTTGAGCGGCTGAAAAATCACATTGTTTTTTTTTTTTTTTTTTTTTTTTGCCGACGACTTTTACGGAACGAACGAAAAATGATCTTCAGTGTCACAACGCCGAAACCGGTTCATCTCCAAACCAAATTTGACAAGGGATGACGGAAATTCGTTCCAAAATACATCATACACCCACCCTGTCGGAAACAACAACAACCAAAAAGGAAACGTTTTTTTTTAATATAAATAGCGAAATTTTGGGAAAACTAGCGTTGACTTTTTTATTTATTTTGCAAACGGTCTTGCGCATATTCTTCCATAAGAAATTCATGTTTATATGGAAAAAGGTGCAAAACGCTGTCAACAAAAAAAAAATAATATTAAAAATCAATACGATTTTTCAGCCGCCCAAAACTTGCACTTATTTTACTAGAATTTTATAAGCTTGTTGTAAATTTCTAAAAATTCTGGTTATAAAGCTCGAAATCTAGATAAAAAATGGAATTGGAAAATTGGAAAAGTGGAATTTTTCTAGGTTCTGTATAAAGTTTGAAAGTGTGATTTATACAGTTTTCGTTAAAGCATGAACCATATTTTTATAAAAAAAATATCAAAAAAATGTTTGCTTGAAAAACATTGTAAATATTAAAAACGAAACAGCATTCATCCATTTTTGACCGCCACTGTATGTACATACAAACATGTGCAAATGGCTAAATTAAATAAATTACACTTGCCATTGAGTTACATATAAACACTTGTGAAAGCGTGCAAATAAAATTTCGGAAAAATAGGCTTTGTTGGTATTGTATGTATATATGTATGTATATGAATATTTCCACAGTTGCATTGATTTGTGTGTCATAAAAACGCAAACTTGTTGAGTTTGAATAATAGGTCACAATAGACATAGAATAATTTATGACCCTTTAGGTATACAAGTATGAATGTTTGTGGAAATGTCTGTATGTATTTACGTACGTAAGTTTGCCTACCAGTTTGCACAAATCCTCTTACCAAAGAACATTTATAAACGCATTCATAAGTATGTATATTAGACTGCACCAGAGAAAAAAAGGTCGCCGTACATCTACAAATTTAAAGTATTATTGCAAGGTAATTTAAAAAAAAAAATAATATTTGGGCACCCTATGTACATTTCCCGTCATATCTTCGGCATTTAAAGTCGCGTCTTAAAATATGATATATCGAGATCTTGGTTCTTATCACCCCAATGCCAATAAATTAAAGCTCGCCAAAAAGCATTAAACTTTCGCTATGGAAGTATTTCCATTATTCGAGTAGAACTATTTAAAAAAAAACTTTTATTGCCGAATGTAGGTCTCACCGAAAAATGTAAAAAGCCGTCCTAGGCTCGGCTAAAAAAAAAAAACAATATTGTTTTGTAATTTGCTTGCAAAAATACCTAACACCCAGGGGGGTATGGCGAACTCTTTTTTCTTGCTTGTTAGGTGGTACGTTCTAATGTGTGTATATGCCTCTTAACAAAAGAGTAACTATTGTTAACATAAACTCTAGGGAGCTGCTACTATCACTTTTCTGGGTTACTTGAGGAAGAGTACACTTATTGAGTTGCCTATGGTTTAGGAATGAAATGGGAGTACTTAGCAGTTGAAAAAGAGCATTGTGCCAATACCCAGGGTGCGTAAGTAAGTGTACAAATATACATTTACAATTGTATGACACAATACTGCGCTACCAAACACTTATTTTAAGGGGCAGACCTACCAAATAGTTATAACCATATATGTATGTATGTATACATGTATGCCAAAAGGGGACACATGTAAATATATTTCCGCATTTGATCACTCTTGCCAACTAGTGTTACTTTGGGCTCAGGAGGCAATAAGGATGTAAGTCCTCTCTCGCTTCATACAAAAATAACACTCTATAATCTGTTCTGATGAAGCGGCTCTTTGAGTTTTCGAGAGAAATATTCTGCGAAAGATTTACGGGCCTTTGCGCGCTGGCGTATACCGCCGATGATTTAAGGATGAGCTGCATGACTCAGTGGAGCAAATTAATATTCAGCGGATCCGCTGGCTAAGTCACGTCGTTCGAATGGACAGAAATAATTATTATCCTAATATTTGGGATCAAAAACGTACCCATAATTAAAAAAAAATTAGTATATTCACACGAATTCAGCTTTTGAGGTCGCTGAATTCGAATCTCAAGTGAAAAAAAAAACAAAATGGCCGATCTAATATGGCCTCTAAAATCTTAAACACAAAAAGTTTGTTAAAAATAATAATAAGAATGGCTTATGTTAATTTTATTTAAGAGTTATTGGGGTCGAATCTGAAATCAAAATAACTAAAAACAAAATGGCCGATCTAATAGGGCGGCTGAAATTAAAAGAAATGTGTTGAGTTTGAAAAATATTTATTAAATTCACCTAAAATTCAGTTATATCTGTTTTTTTAAGTTTGTATTTAAAATTCTTTAATAAAAATGCTGTTAAATATAATCATGTTTACGTTTATCTTGCACGAAATTGGTTGAAAAATTAATTTGAAAAAAAAAATAATAATTTTCGGAAAATTTTCAATATTATATTGTTCAAAATCGCGTCTTAGACAAAAGGTCGGACACGGTCGGATTTAATATTTAGTATTACACTTTAAAATAGAATTGTCTTGAAATAAGCATAAACTTTTTATTGGTGTTTTTATTAAAAAATTCACTTGAATATTTCATTAAATATTACTCAGTAAAAACATATTAAAAATTTTTAAAATTAAACCTAATATAGAACTGACCTGTAGAAGAAAAACCCAATTTACAAAATTTAAATCGATCGCCCCTATGGCAAAGGTTAGGACCTGTCTTTGACATATTTCGATGCCGGCTGCACAGCATTTTAGCCAACCCAAGAGAACAAGCCCCCAAAATCGATACTTTATTTTTGGATTCACGGGCATGAATTGGGGACCAAATATCACTGTGCGTCGCCTTGGGTTAAGAGAAAAACGCGTAGTAATATTAAGAAAAATATTTTGCATACCAAATACTAAAATTTGTATACTAAAATTTATTACGAGTTGGGTTGGTGCCCTTTCATATGCCTATTTTTTTTTTCTCTCAGTGTATGTATGTATGTATTCACCACAAATGTAACAAAATACATTTGGCTGATTGAAAAAATTTATGTGCGACGAAGATATGTTATTAAAATCAATTTATCTATAGAAACGTACCCACAAGACTTCAACATGCTCACACAAAAGTATTGATTGCAGCCAATATACAAAACTGACCCTAATTAAAATAATATTTTTAGTATTGTCAATGCACACCTAATAACAAACGGCTAACGATATCTCGGCACCAACTGCTTTATTAATTTTATTAATTACACAGTGCAACACTCAAAAAGTGATGGGAACGATACCAATTGCATTCATTAAAATAGGTCAGAATACAAATAAATACCAAAGTATTTTTTATAGTTGGTTCCCATTTCTATTTTATATCGATTTGAAGTTGTGAATTTAAGGTAAAAAAATAAACAAGTACCGACAATAATTTTTTTCTTTGGATTCGCTCACAAATTTCATACCTACTTACATATCGTACATAACTTAATATGGAAAGGCCCTTATTTCGCCAGCTTAATCAAATGCTGTTGGTCCGATCACCTCCAACTTTTTGAAATTTGTTGCACAGTGTTATTGAACTTTATCAAAGACCCCAATCCGTTATGTGGCAGCATGTTCGAGCCGGGTGAGGCGGCATGCCACGCATGCTTGCAAAAAGAAAATGATTCATGCCTGATAGTTTACTAGTGGGAGCAACAACAGGAAAGAGACGAAGAACTTAAGGGAGGAAAAGGAAAATAGAAATGAAGCAAAGGTCTAGTCCCGTCCTGTCAGGTGAAGTTATGCCACCCTTCTTCAACGCGAACTCCACGCGAAGCCTTGGGCGTCATCGCGACGTCTCACATACTCTCTACGACGCTCCCTAAACCTGTCATTAGTCCATCTATCCAAGAGTCTATAGACGTCTAGTCCATTGCCATATAAATATGTACACTGCCAATTCGCCTCTATTGCACAAGTGCAACACCCACACCAAATATTTGAGCCTACCACTTC
This sequence comes from Rhagoletis zephyria, assembly GCF_001687245.7. Classification (NCBI taxonomy): domain Eukaryota; kingdom Metazoa; phylum Arthropoda; class Insecta; order Diptera; family Tephritidae; genus Rhagoletis; species Rhagoletis zephyria. The sequence continues at coordinate 32,968 of NW_016161715.1, read as the reverse complement.
ATATTATGTCCATAACCCAGAAAAATTCAATTTTCAGTCCCTTGTATTTTTAGAATATTTCAAGAAAGGAAATTCATGCAGGGAAATTTGTTAACTCCCTAATATAAGAAAATATGTATACAAATCCCTAGTAAAGTATTTATTATTCAATGCAACCATCTTCTGCTAAATTCACTGATGATGTATTTATTTTTTTTTGATCTTTCTTATTGCCAAAAACTAATTTAAATATTGTTGTTGCTCTAAGTTGTTATAACACCCTCCCAACAAAGCTCAACAAAAATATGCAATACCTCAAAAGTAAATTATAGCAAGAAAAATATCGTGGAATCAATGCACTTTCTACTTAAGAACGCATGTGTGAATAATCGAAATACATATAAGTTTGTATATATATAATATGTATATATGTATGAACAGAACAAACAATCACTTTGGTCTCCAGCGATGATGGTACCGGCGGTACCCTGTTCAGAACCTGTTTTAGTGGAGAATTTTAGCCCACCGTATATTTATATAAGTACATACATATGTATATATACTAATATATAATATATATATGTACATGCATAAGTAAATATATACGCCTGCAGCTAAGGAGCTAAGTTGTCAACTTAATTCCCTACTGATAATATTATCACTCGTTCGTATTACGGGGCAGCGAGCGGGTCAGTACGTACTCCCGGAAGGGGAAAAGAACAAATAAATAAAAGGCGAATCTAAGCTCTAAATGGAACTGAACTAATGAAATCCATAGTAAAGGAATTCTATATTCGGATGCAAAAAAAAAAAACTATTGGCGAATACAACTAAATCAAAACTTACTTAAGTATGCGATAAATGAGGCAAGAAAAAAAACTAAAATACATATGTATGTGCAAAAAAATGGTGTCGAATTCAATAATGAGTGCAGTGACGAATGCAATAAAAATTTTAAGATATTGGGCTTCATGCATAAAAGGTTTTCAGTTTTTTATCTGATGACGTGAGCCCAAGCTCAATAAATTGTTCTGAAACTCGAGTCGGGGAGCTAAGCCCATTAAGTCTAAAAAAAAACCATAACTACGTATGTATGTAACGTAGAAGCCCAACGAATTACAAAAAAAACGAATCGAGAATAAAATCCAATGCGTGATTAAAAAAAATCCAATTGCTTGCAAAGAAAAAATCCGGCAATACCGATTCAGAAATGCATATAAATGTATAAAAAAAAAATTAAAACTTAACGGAACGTAGTGAACTGTCACTTAATTATCTATTACTTGTAAAATGAATGCAAATGGTGAATGGTAAAACGGTAGAATATAAAATCAGTAGATCCTTAAGAAATTGGCCGCGCCTTGTTACGCGTCGCCTCGTGCATTATAACAAAGGCAATACTAGAACCAAAGCAATAACATAAAACAAATGAGAATATAAGCGCTGGTTATACTCATGGCGTATTTCAGGATTTATAATCGACATTATTTCGACTACGCTTCAATACTGGAACAGACTATTTAAGGGTAAATAATTCAAAAGAAATGAAAGTTTCACATATCGAAAAAACAAAATTCACCAGACTTCGCTGTCATGCCCTGTCGTGCGCTGCGTCGCTGCGTGATCGCTTGTATGCAAAACTCATTTAACAGATTCGATATGTGACAGTAGTCATGTTGTGCGCTGCCGAACAATGTAAGTATAACCAGCGCTTTAAAATGGAGCGTTAGTCTCCACTGCTCTCGGTGATGCTGCTTCCGTTGACCGCGCTTTTTGCCAAATATCTGTTGGCCATGTTAGTATGCGCTGACTTAACGTTCAGGTGCGGATACAACACAGGGTGGATGCGGATACAACACAGGGTGTGTAGGTATCTCAACAGGCGACCTGAAATTAAATACTTTTCAGTTAGTAAAATTAGTCAAAGATATTTGTAAATGTAAATATATCAATTACTTTCTTTTATATTTTGCGATTTTCTTTACTGATATACATACATATGTATGTATGTATGTACTTACATGCATGCAATAAGGTATAAATATATGTATGTTTAAATAAAAGCATGTGTTTACAAAACATTTAAACTGAAATTAGATTATAAAGTGTTATCAAACCTATTTACATGTACGGTATTCAACTATGGGGTACGACCTGTGCAACCAATATTGACAAATTACAGAGATACCAACCGAAAACGCTGATAGCGTTGACAGGGGCGGGGTGGTTGTCCGAGAGAGAATGGGAACATACACTGGGACCTTGCTATACCAGTTGTTAAAGATGATGTGAAAAATAGCGCAGAAAGGTATCAAACAAAATAACGCCATCCCCCAAAACCATTGGCTAACACCTTGTGCAATACAGCAAACCTTCCCCGCCTGCGAAGAAGAGACCAGTCAGCCTTATGACGAGCAACTTTAAACCAAAAGGGTATAGCTATCATAATTGTGATAAGAATTAAGATTTTTAAACCTGTTATGCAGATTGAAAAAATAAATAAATATGTAAAAATACTTTACTTACGTATTAAGTAATATGAATTTAGTTGTTTATCAGGTGGCAACTCTTTTCGAAAAAATCAAACGTGATTGTACATCTACAGATCAATCCCTTTAATTTGACATACATACATATGTATGTATATAATATATAATATGTGTGTATATTAGGGTGGTACAAAAATGCATGTGAAAAGGTAAAGTCGGAATTTTTATGCTCTCACCCCCTAGGACTGTTAAATATCGAAAAACATATACCCCTATCTTATTTAATATTGTTATTGAGCTTTGTATCACGTTTTGAAAGTAAAAATCAACATAAGCGGTAAAGGTTATAGCTGCTATTTCGGAGATCGCCATATCTCCTCATCAGACTTATTTTTCTAGACTTCAGCAGGGATCGAATCCGCAACCTCCTGCTATCAAATGCAGATAATTTGCCGTTATAATTAATTGGGTATTATTACTGGAAGTCTCTTGAAGAGAACCAGAATTTTCCGATCGAACAATATTGATTTTAAAGAATTCTACCATTTCTACGAAAAGTTGTTTTTTCCATATAAAATATATTGAGCGCTTTCACCGACCTCTAAATATTTATTGATTTCAAAATAAAACAAGTAATTTTTAAGCAGAAAACAAAACCGACTTTAATTCCCATATAAAAATTTCAGATTATCGTTCATTTCTTGATGATCCGATGATCGGATTTAAGCCAAATTAATATGGGACCACTTGTGAGGTAACACCTTTCCTTAAAATATATATATTTATATATATTCCGACGAATTGATAACCCTCCTCCTTTTTGTGAAGACGGTTAAAAATTGGGGTATATTTTTTCGATATAGAACAATCCTGGGGGCATTAAAATTCTAACTTTGCTTTTCTGGACTGCCCTAATATATGTATGTACATACATAGATACATACATTAGATTACTAACAGATAACTAGATCCACAATAACTGCAATAAATCTATGTACATACTTACATACATAAATATGCTGCGATCAGCGGCATGTGCTTTTAAAATGATGATGAAGTATTTTGATTTTGTATGAAATCTCATTTATGCCCATATATTTTAATCAAATAGACATACTCAGAAGATAACAAGCAATTCATCAAACATACCAAACGAAAGGAAATAACTTGAGCTTTATATTATCATTCAAGTGGTTTTCTAGCATTTTGGTATAAAACAAATATTTGAAAATTTTTCCAAATTTTTTTTTTTGCAAAATACTAAATTTTTGGCAAAATTATATAAAACACTAGTTCCCTGCGGTTGAAGTTCAACCACTAAAGTTACATATACATAATATAACATAACATAACAGGAGAAAATAAAAAATAACATAAAATAATACAAATTTCAATTTTAAATTTTTATCTTTATCTTCTTCTTTACCTTTATCCTTTATCTTTACCTTCATTCTTTACTTCATCTACATATTCGCCCCCACCTTTGTAATTATATTAAGTATTCAAATTTACCTTCTCCATTTTCCTTACTTTTAGGTTTCTTTGCTTTTATTTTCACCTTTGCCTTCATCCCTTTCTTCTTTTACATGCTCAGCTTTACCTTCTTCCTTGTATGTATTTTACCGCCCTATTCCCACAACACTGACAAAATTCATCGTATGACTGTTGTCACAATTACTGCGCCTAAAATACGATATAAACATTGTTTCGCCGTTGTCGCGTACTCCCTAGGTCATAACAATAACAATGAAAATTGTCACCATTACAGAGCTTAAAATAAATTTGAGGCATAGTATTAGGCGCAGTAGTAAAGACACTAGTCAGTCGCTGAGTTTTGGCTTTGGCTTGGGAATTGGGCTGTTAATCTACATAAATCGTATTCCTAAACGGCAGCTTTAAATTTCAGTGACAATATTGTTGCATACATTTAAGGGCGCAGTTCCTCCCCCTGTGCATGTATGGCATTTGTATAAGTTGTATGTTTGAATTGATTTTTTTCGCTTTATTTTAAACTAATTTGAAATCTGAGTAATTTTCTGTACTTCAACTTGAAAACGCCTTTCGAGTGATGTATAATTCCGCAATAAAATTTTCATTTTGGCAAAAACCCGATTTTGAACACGAAAAAATCCACACTTTGACAAATCATATATCCGAAGAAAAAGAAATGCACGAATACGTACGAAAGTGCGACACCAAATTTGTTGTCCGATATGAAAAAGAATGCCTCATATTTATCACCAATTGGTTAAGGCCGACTCTGTGTGCTTGTATGTATATATCTCCTTAATAATCTATACGAATTTGACATTGCAACAAAATTCCAGACCTGATCACAACCCAATTGTAGATATGTACAGTGTAAACTTATTGTTGACTTTAAAAAAGCGTGCGTAAACACTTAGCTTAAATAGTTCGCGTTTAAATTAGTAAGACTAACAATTGTTTATCTACATATTTAACTAATAATATGCAGTAAACAATCATTGTTTTGACTTCTTAAAGGTGTGAAAAACTATACTTATGAACAATAAAGACGCCTGCACTTCAGCTTAATTACAGAAAATTGTTATTAAAACTCTATAAATAAAAAAAAAATCGAGTTTAATCGAAACTAAAAGTTGGTTAATTTCACATAAAACGCTCATGATGTATTTTGTGTATCGATGTAATTAAAAAAATAAATTCATATATACATACATACATACATACATATTGCAAATGTAAGATTGAAAGATTTTGTAAACAAAAATAAGTTAGTGGCTCTGATTATATTATATAGATATGCAGGTGTGCTCACATTTGATAGGAAACACACCTCGTGGTGGTGGTGGAAACCATTCGGTGCATTGGCGAATATCTGCTAATTACCTCAGTTTGCGTAAATTCGAGTATGTAAGAGTATACTGCTAGATTTTACATCAATTATTCACGCTTTCATTTCGCCCATAAACTATTTATACTTTATTGAAACAATAATTAAGACATGTACTGGATAAAAAAAAGCACTTAAATATTGCATTCTCTGCAAAAGTTTTAGGACCAGGTGTTCCACTGGGTGGTAGTTTTAAAAAGTGTGCAAAAGGACCGGGTTGCATACTTTAGTACTAGGCAACTTATTATGCTGGACCTCTTCAAACGTAAAAAACTGACAAATCCGTCCCCTAGTGCAGTGGAAGTCGGCTATATTCAACCATTTTTCATATTTATTCATTCCTAGGCAAAAGTACTCTGCGTTACAATTTTCAGCCAAATCGGAGCACATTTACCACATTTTACATGGAGCTCTTCCACTGTGCAAAGGCCCTCAATATTCTCAAACTTAAAACGAGCTTTCACTTAAATTATTTGTCTAACAAGTTTTGAATGCCGCGGAAAAGCTGTTTTGTCATTAACCCACACACCTATGCCACTAAGAAATACATAGATGCTTGACGAATGGCGCGCACATTTTTTTATAGCCTTACCACCAACGGTTCATCAATTAGAAGATTTTAATAGGAAATAAGGAAATTCCGCTTCTTGCAATGTAATGATAATACATAGTACGTACGAGTATTATGTACACATGTCTGCATGTAATTGTGACAGCAAACTTATTTGGCTTGCTAATCATGCTTTCAAACGCAGATATTTCCTAACTAACATAATTAATTAAACGAAATGAGCGAAGCCAGCGGTAGCATAATGGTCCTCAATTAAAAAGCAATTTAAGCGATAGGAAATATTTACGCAGCAAAAAATACCAACTTCATTCGAATTAAATAGTGGGGCACAAAAAAAAACAGCCATTGACAATTTCCTTTTAACATATGTGTGTATATACACACACACACCCCTGCAGGAAATGTATCTAACTGTAAGCTAACTTTAAGTTGATTAGGAAGGAGCTAAAAGTCACTATTATCTCTATATGGCGCATAAAAACGAAAATAAACGATTTATTAATCATATGATTAATCACAAGCCAAATAAAATTAATTGCAATTAATTGCAACTATTGATTAGTAATCGATTAATGGAATTTCTAAAGGCACTTTTTACAGTGAGTATTCACAAAAACACTTTTCCATAAAAAAATTTCGAATTCTCTTGTTAATAAGCCTTAAATAAAATAAAATTAGTATTTTTAGCGGCAATAATTATTTATTATTTAACCAAGTTTGCAAAAACAAAACTATTTTCCAACCTATGTCATAAGCTATCTGTGTGCAAGATTTCTTGCAAATCCTTTCAGTCGTTTCCGCATATTAATTTAATTAAACTTTTTTAGCAGGTGGCAACTCTTAAAAAAGTAGCCTATTTTCAAATCTAGCTCATAAACTATCTCAGTGCAAAATTTGATGCAAAACCGTTCAGTCGTTTCTGCGTATTGATTTAATTAAACTTTTTTAACAGGTGGCAACTCTTAAGTATCCCATTTTCCAGTCTAAGTCGTAAACTATATGTGTGCAAATTTTCATGCAAATCCGTTCATTCGTTTCCGCGTGATGGTTTCCCAAACATCCAAACACACAAATATACAAAATTTCACATTTATAATATTAAATAGTAGGATTTAATATCTGTACCGTTTTTGCTCCATATTCTTGCTTTCGTGCCAGTTGGAAACTTTAAGATTTTCACATCCTTTTCTACATGAAAAGTTCGAAGCTCTGTCACAAATACACTCACAAGTATTGCTACAAAATACTTGAATGTAATAAAATAAAAACTTTAAGTCGAGTCGTTGGCAGAACATTTCTTTGCGAAATCGTAGAAACTCACCAGAATACCAAAACGCATTTGAAAGAATTATGAAATCAAATTTAACGCAGTCAAACGGTGATTGACGTAAATCCTTTGCTAAATGATTGACAGAGTTCGTCTCCAAATTGTGGGATGATTTATGCCGCCTTCCAAATGGTAAATGGTTTTTGTGAGAGGATAACGTACAAACGCGGCGAAATGAAAAATGGAGAACGATTATTAAAAACAAGATGTTTAAGATTAAAATAAATAAATAAGAAGAAGCATAGTGTATAATATTAAACATAAAGGAACAGGAAAAGGATTGGTGGCGGGTGGTCGCCAATTTTTTAACTGTAAAGGGAAAACGATCAATGACTATGTTTAGTCAATAAAAACTTGCATAAGTAGAACTTTTTTTATTCATTTTATTTCTTTACCGTTACTGCAGCGAAAATACTAGTCTAAAAAGCGTTTTTTTTTAATACGAAAATATGTTCAAGCAACCAAAGTTTTAAGTTCTCATATCAGCATAAGAGAAATAAGAAATCACACAAAAGAACTATTTAAATGGAAAGTGAAAGCCTTTCAGAACCACGCATTTCGCATCTATTAACGGAAGCCTTAAGCCGACTTGTTGTTGTTGACAATCTAACCAACACTCAGGAATATTACGTCAAAAATGTCACGAGCGCGACGATGCCTGCAGCAACTGCTGCCACAACAGTGCATTCAGCTGCCTCTCTGCCGCATTTGACGGAGATCTTCTTCACAATTCCACCAGATGCGTCGTTGGATAATGTTACATTATTCCCACTGCTGGTGGACAGCAGGCAGCAAACAACAATGTCAGAGAACAATGACAGCCACATACTTCAATTGGCACACGCTCCCCAACTATCTGCGTCGACGATGATAAAGGTTTATGTGTTGGCTGTAATGGCGGTGCTATCGTTTTTTGGCAACCTGCTCACCATGTGGAACATCTATAAAACGCGCATTCGACGCAGAAGCTCACGACACACTTGGAGCGCTATTTATTCGCTAATATTCCATTTATCGATTGCCGATTTGTTGGTGACTGGCTTTTGCATTGTTGGCGAAGCCGCCTGGTTTTACACGGTGCGATGGCTGGCCGATGAATTGACATGCAAATTGGTTAAGCTCTTCCAAATGTTTAGCCTGTATTTGTCAACGTATGTGCTGGTCCTGATTGGTGTGGATCGCTGGATAGCCGTTAAATATCCAATGAAATCGTTAAATATGGCTAAAAGATGCTATCGGCTGCTGGGCGGTACATACGTGCTATCATTCCTGCTAAGTCTGCCTCAGGTGAGTGGAACTGTTATTATGATTAATCTATATATAAAAAAAATTTAAAAAAGGTTTTCTATATTGGCATAGCAATTAAGTAGCCCTTTGTTCAGTAAAAAATTTACAAAATTTGATAGTAGAGGTTTAAAGATATAAGCAAACGTATGCGCTAGCGTGACGTAACAAAAATCAGACGTGGATTTTGACTTCGATTACAAAAGTCTAAAACTCTGCGAATTGGGGAAGGTTATTTGTAGTCAAATGCAGTCCAAATTTGAAACAAATCGGAGCATAAATACGGCTTTTGAAAATATCTCGTTGCTGATGTCACCTGGCGAAACCATTTTTTGCAAAAAAAAATATTTCAGCAAACATAAGCCGTACATATTTATTATCAAAAGCAGCCAAATTGGTCCATAAATAACTTAGAGGTATATGACATCTATTTTTTTTTTCCTCGGTAGACCTTTCCCTGGAAATGCCCATATTCAGAAAAGCGTTATTTATTGTCCGATTTCGATGATATTATAAAGGAATGCTGCAGGTGCGATCAGAAATACTTTTAAGAAAAATGGATCCGCTGGGTGGAACTGGAGGTGATATATTCAGAAAATGCTGATTTATAGTCCGATTTAAATGAAATTAAAACTTGTACGGCATATGTATACTATTTTTGCAAAAAAATAAAAATAAAATATATACCGCATACATAATGAGAAATAACACTTTCTTTCACTTAAATATAGGGTGATCCATCTAGACCTTAGTCGCTTAATTTTAAATAAAATAAGTTAAACAGACTGGAAGACTGAATCTTCATTATCATCAGAGAGAAATCGTGTGATATCACACATCTGTTTTTTGTTTTTTTTTTAATTCAAAACTTGGAAGGCAACATTACTCGCGTAATTCGCGCAATGGCTGGGAAAAGCAGTTGAAAATTTGACCTTCCGAATGGACCACCTAAAGCATAGTTATAGCTAACATTTGAAAATAAAATAAATAAAAAGTAAATGTCAAACATTATTCTATCAGATGATAATAAAGATTCCGACATACAGTTCTCTTTTAAGTGTTTTATTTAAAATTAAAAACAAAAGGTCTAGATGGACCACCCTATACTTAACACAAAAATGACCTCTGGTGAATAAAAAATATTCGCATTGCAATGTTCATGGTGCATATGTACATAAAATATGAATGTACTATATGTACATATGTACATACTTTCAATTGTTGTATCTTCCAGTATATGTACATCTGTAAATATTTATGCCTCTAAAAGAAGTTAATGGAGCTTTGCGTAATTTGACTACTGGCTACCAGATCGTAGTGGTTTTGGTTTTTATATTTTTGAGATTAATTGGTTTTTTTAGTGTGTTTTCTCATTTTGTTATTATTCTGTGCCTCCTTTCAACATCCGGCTGCACTTGCCTCGTCTAAACGTGCCACATAACTTTTACAATTTATTCTCAGTTGTGGTCATAATATAACGGCGCACGTATTATAAAGTGTAAGCGTCATAAATACTCTGTTTGATAACTTTTACGTGTGTCAATATATGTATGTAAGCTTATTAATATGTATGTATGTACATACATACACATATCCATAAATATACAATAACAACGTGGTGGCGTTTTACTTTGCTTTTAACGGTTAACATTACAAAAGTACAACGAAAGTATGTTGGTTGGTAGGTAGTATGTAGCTACAATTGTATTGGCATGCATACGAGGGTGAATTTTTGTAATCGCAGAATGGCAACGATTGCAGTAAACAGTGAGAAAATTCTGTTAAGTCAAAATCAGTGTTGCCACTCACAAAAAAAATGTGTCCTGTCAAACATGGTACCAAAATAAATGAAAACCTAGCCGTAGATTCCTCAACATTTTTACGGACGGCTCTGAAATGGTAACGGGAGTGTGAGTTTCACTAACATGGACAGGTGCAGACAGTGTCGCGAGCGGCAGACCAGGGTAATGTTGGATCATTTTCTACGCCAATGTCCCGCACTGCCAAGAACGCACTCCTAAAACGTTTAGGAGCCTATCAATGCGAGAAATTAGAGGACATCTTAAAATTAGAGCTGAAATTACTTCTAAAATTCGAAAAAAAAAACATTGGCATCATTCGTGATGTCTACTTTAACGCCTAAAATCGAACTCCAACTGGTATCGCTAAGAACGTACCGGTCTATGTGCAGCTCAACACCGGCCAGATCAGCCTCATCTAACCAAGCCTACTAAATTTTAATATTTCTAAATAGTGTGACAACAGATGGAAACCCCATGGTCTATCTTAAAATGCCCCAATTTTCACAGTAAATCTCCTTGTAAGGCCCTGGCAAGAGGTTTAAGCCCCATCAACATATTTAAACAAATTTAGTAGCATCGACCAAATAAGAAAAAAAATTTATTTGGTATTTGATTTGTCGGACAAATAAAAAACAAAATTTATTTGTGATTTGATTCATCAACCAAATAAAAAATAAATTTTATTTTCTCCTAAATCGTGCTTGCGTTACATTAAAAGGGCGATTTTAGTTGGAAAATCGCGAACCAATTTGATTTGGTCGGCAAATAAAATTAATTCGTTATTTGGGTGACGAATCAAATTAAAAATAAATTTTATTTTCTATTTGTGCGATGAATCGAATCACAACTAAATTTGACCCGTCGAATAAATAATAAATTTTAGCTAGTATTTGATACAACTTTCAAATCATAAATCTATTTTATTTTTGAGATTTGGGGATTTGAATAATTAAAAATCACGTGGGAAAGCACAAGTTGTTTAGTACAATAAGACATAGTCACACCATTGAGCATTTGTCCAAAATTTGGTCCAAATTGTATGCCGTATCGTGTGGATGTACAAATATTTTTCTTTATACCAATCGTGGAATTTGTTTAACTTTTTCAATATAAGTTCGCTATATTGTAGCAATCGTTTGTCTACAAAAAAAAAAATTGTCGTCCCAATATAAAAAATGTAGAAATGTACCAACCGTGTGACATTGCCTTTAGGCAAGAAAATAAATAAAACGTTCTAATTTTCCAATTTTTTTTATTTACTATCTAGCTAGGTAATCATCTTCCTATTCAATCACTGGTATCTACCCTATATTTCCATTCATCGTAAAAATACACCACACCCTCGTACATGCGTCCAGGTGTGGGCTAAAAATTTACGACACTTATAAATTTTGGAGATTATATTACAAATAATTGTGTATATAACGAACAAAAAGGCCTATATGTATTTAATATCATAAACATTTGCCGAACATATTTCTTTATGATAAAGTAAATAAATTTAGTTTTATAGTTTTTCATATTTCATGTGGCGCGAGGACCATTCGTGGAGGAGTTTCATCAATGTGTGACGCATGGCTTCTATACGGCACATTGGCAGGAGCAATTGTATACAACATTTACGCTGGTCTTCACATTTCTACTGCCGCTTTGTATCCTCTTCGGCACCTATGCGTCTACCTTTCGGACGATTTCAAGTAAGTAGACGCACCACACCGGTGTGTCACCAAGAGAGAGGTGTGAGTGCTAATAAGCTCATTTATTACAGGCAGTGAAAAAATGTTCCTCGGTCCAAAGCTGGTACCCAATTCGAGCGTAAACTCTATGCAGACAAATCGCCAACGCATAATTCACAAGGCTAAAATGAAGTCGCTACGAATTTCGTTTGTAATAATCATTGCATTTCTCATCTGTTGGACACCATATTATGTTGTGATGGTTACGCTGATGTTTCTCAATCCAGATAAAAAGGTAAGCCGCCTGACGGATAGGATATTGTATGGATTAGAGAATTAATTGATTCAAAATTTTAGCTCAGCGAAGGATTAGTTTCGGCCATATTTGTTTTTGGCATGTCAAACAGCTTGGTGAATCCGCTGATTTACGGCGCCTTCCATCTGCATCCTATGAAACGAAAAGCGAGTCAAAAAAGTGGAAATGCCGCCTACAGCCTAAACAGGTATGCATGTTTGTTCATGTGTAGGCTTCAAAAGATTGTGAGAGGTTTAAAAAAAAATCGTATTTTCTGTGTGGTCGTGCCTTAAATGGAATTGAGTACTTGTAAACCCAAACTTGTCCTACCATTAAACTATAAAAATAGATAAACAAAGGCCCACACGCACAATGTCAAGTGAAATTACGTTTGAATTAAAAAAATTGAAATTGTGCTGTAAATTTCCCACACCAGCCCGTAATTGATTATCGCGACCGCTGAAAATCTTCATTAGGTAAATTGACTAGAAAATGCTGAAACACAAATTTTACTTCCAGGGCTGACTCACAGCGAAATCCGTCCATATTGACTGCTGTTACACAAATTGACTGCAACGTCGTGCGACATACCCGCATCAACCGCCAGCCCAGCTACTACCGAACGCACAGCAGCGGCAGTGCTTCCAAGGAGCAAGTCAGCTTGCTGCAAATGACTCGTGACACCACCGCCATTGTACATAAATTTAACTCGAGTTCCGAACGCAATTCACCACTGCTCTCCTCACAACAACAAACACACTCGATGAATATAACCTGCAATGAAATGGAAGAAATTGACGCGAATGCGGGTGATGCGACAAAAGCAGATGTCGTCGATTCACACAGCATACCGGTCGCATACAGCTACAAAAACTTTAAGCCAGCTAATTCATGCGCGAGAAGTTCCGAAACCGTCACAAGTGCGGCCGGTAATCGTATGCTTTCACCATCGCAAAGGACACCTGCGTCCGAGGGAAGCGAACCGTATAGATCTGTGTGTGCGGCGCATAATTCTAAGACTAAGATGAATACGGATGAGTGTGTGTCTAGTGTATAAGTGCCATTTGCATACGAAATACTTTACGAGAAAAAAACGTTCCTTATCTAGATGTTGTACGTTGGCATAGTACATTGTATGTGTTTGCATGCATGTATATTAGGGTGGTCCTTAAATGTTGAGAAGCAAATTTTTACAACAGATTTCCTAAGCCTCAACCCCCCTACGTCGATGCTGCTATAGTCGAAAATATCACATATAAATTTTGGTGCCGATTGGAGACTGTTAAGGCGTGTCGCACAGAAGGCTCGAAAAATTTATATAATTTTTTTTTTTCATCTAATACCCAAAATCGATACTACCATAGTCGAAGATATCAACTTATATGGGATATCTGTGACCGTGGTATTACCGATTAAAGGGGTGAACCTCAAAAGAATCGTTCATTTGATTTTTAAGGGCCACCCCAATGCTTATGTATCTAGATAAACATGCATATGTAGGAATGCATGTGCGTATATATGTATGTATGTATAAAATTGTGGGTTAATATATGCTTACTTTTCTTGACAATATTTCTTAGATTAATCAATTAGGACTATGTAATTACAAACAGTGGGTCATTCCATCCAAAATTGACATTCAAAAATTTTTTTCGTACGAAACATTTTTTTTTGTGTTCTTTGAGGCAAAATATTAGACACGTTCGTATTTTTTATTTCGACACAATGTAAAAAATTTTGGAGTTATGAATTTTCAAAATTTTCACGTTCGAATAAAATACCTCTAAACCATATATTTAATACTTCTATATTGGCAGTAACCTATCTGCGCAATGTGTTTGGATTCAGCAATCAAAGGGAGATAGATTTGAGACAAATGTACGTTTTGCGCATGCGCAAGTTTTCCATGTATTAGTATCTGTGAATATATGTGACAAATACATTCAAGCAAATTTGACGTATCATCAGTAGCGTTAGAAAATAAATTTGAAGGGGATCGTTTTACTGTGGGGTGGTTATGCCCCTTTGTTGACGATGTTTACTTATGCAAACTGAAACTTTATGATGAAGTATTAAGATTTTATTTTAAAGCTACCTGGAAATAAAAAAAGGATTTGAAATTTTTTTTAATGATTAGCAATTTATTATTTTAGAATGTATAATTCAAACATATGCATACTTCCATTCTCTCACTGAGTACAAATTTACTGACTATTTAGGTAAAAAGGAATAAATAAGTATAGTGACTCACACTTAAAATTGTGTAAATCTTTATATAATATTCCCATTGTTTTTCATTTAAAATTTTTTCGCTTATGTTTTTTTATAAAAGTGAGGTCATTATTTCAAACTTTGTGCAAAAATTAAAGAAATACCACAAAGTTTCATTTCTAGAAATGATCTGCATACCAAAATATTTTCTAGAAATTTTAATTAAAGAGTTTGCAATTCTAATGAAACTTTGTTTAGCTTTTTAGTTTTCGCACAAAGTTTGGAAATCGGATTTATATAGTTTGTTTAAATAATTAAAATTTACGAAAAATACCAAATGAAAAACCTTGGGAAGTAACTTATTAACATGTAAAGCTATATTATTTAATTTATCTCTTCTTTTTTCACATAAAAAGCAGCTGTGCGATATTTTTGCAGTTTAACTTATTGAAAAATTCTTAAAATTTAATGAAAACACAAAATTTTCTGTAATTTTTTTTAACGTTCCGCCTCTGCGATTTATTTTGAATTCAAGTGTCATTTCTTAAATGCGATTACTCGGTTTTCTTTTTCTTTTTTTATATATCTGTACTGTAATGTTTGCTGACTGCACTTGTAGATACTGCCAATATAGAAGTATTACATATATGCTCTAAACATTTGCGTGTACGAAGAAAAGCATTTCATTATAAAAATAACTAGCCGGCCTAAAGTTTACGCTTTTTTCTTAGCTTTCCAATGAGAAATACAATGAATTTTTTCGGCCTTATTTGTTATAAACAAAAGGTACATTTTTATAAACCAGTGATTTTTTTGTTTCAATTTGGAACTATTTTTATTCAGTTATTTTTATTGAAAAATGTACATCAGACTATTTAGTCACGACTGTATAAATTTGAGAATGGGCCATTAAAAACTCCGTCCACAATAAATTTTTTAACTTCAACCTCAGCGCTCCGACGGGCGCTTGTTCGAACTCGATCGCTGCGAAGAATTCATACACTCACACGTACATAAGTAAGCATGTGAATGTCATTGTCACGGTTGCTCATACGCCCCGTTGAGCGCGATTGTCGCCACCTTCGTTTATTTTGATCGCAACTTTCGTATACTTATTTGGTGCGGTTGGCGTCGCGTTTAACTAAGCCTAAAATAGGAAAGATTTATAATTATTGCAATGCACCAGAAGAGTGAGATATGTATATTAAACAAAAAATTTTGGAAGGATAAACAGTTGAGTACAAACGGCTACAAGCAAATAGATAATTTATAAACATAAAGATTTTGTTTAAAAGGAATAGAAAGTTCCCTAACATGATTTAATTCAATTTTTTAACTTGGATATTTTAAAATATGATTAAAGTAATTGACAATAAAATTAAATTTTAAAGAAAAATGCACTAACTGTTAAAATGTTTAATGATAAGCAGAGGAAAGCTGCTTAAAAAATATGACGCTATGTAGATACAAACTGGTTGAGCTACAGGTGCTAAAGGCGCTAAAAGCGAGGTATGGAAGATTTTCGGTTTAGTAGAGGTTGAAGGCAAAGCAGAGCCATAGAGCTTGTTGCCTCAAATGTATTCAATGTGTTTAGCACTTAAAATTCAAGTACCTAATTTTAAAACGCGTCGATGATTGAGTAGTCTGTCTACACTGTGCAAGCTAAACGGCTCACTTTCGACAACACGAAGTAATTGTTACTGTTGAATGAAATTGGCCTTTAATCTTGAAATAGTTGTTTTAAGTTTTTTTTTTCAAGGCAAATTATATCAATTATTAAAAGAGCAAGAAACTATGTGTGGTTAAGGAAAATTTGAGTTACATTCTTTTGTTATTCACAGTGGTTTTATTTCAAATTATGTCGATGCACAGATATTTATTTCCCTGAAATTTACTTAACTAAATAAAAATCTACTTTATAAAATAGAACAATTGAATTAAATTTCTTTTAATGAAATTCAGTTTCAGTATTTTTCGTAAATTGCTATTTTAATTTTTTTGAGCATTTGTTTTTTAAAAACTCTTTAGTTCTTAAAATACTAGAGTGCTGGAATTTTAAGTTTATTCCTTGTTTTAATCAAATTGATTTTGAAAAAAAAATTATTTTCACATTTGCTGTGGCGACTGGAATGCAAAGGACAGGGGCCGTAACGGTTACGACCTTTATAATAAAAATAATAATTTAACCGTTAAGATTGGATTTCTACATTTTCGATCAAATGTAACCGGTACTTTATGATTTTTATTTTTGCGATCAAATGCGATCTTCAATGAAATTTTTTCTTCAAATCAAGTATAACTAAATTAAAAAACAAGAGCAAAAGAGAGTTGAAAAAGTATGCTAGAGTCTCCCCCCGCACGAAAGGAAGATTTTGATATTCAGAATTCTCAATAGGATTTCCCATGGACCCAGAAATTGGACGACATATCATTCAATAATTCGCTTTGCACAGCTTCGATTAGTAGCCATGAGCCCCTGGCTCACTTTTACCCAGTTTTTGCTCATATCTAAATAGCATGCAAGCAAAAAATCGAAATTCTTTGCCACATATTCGATTATTCAATTCTCGTTATGCAATTTTTTACCAAATTAAGGTAAAACGATTTAAATGAAATAATTTTTTTTTTTAATAGCGGCCGCCCCTCGTAAAGTTTTGAAATTACACAAAAAATCGCCGAAACACGTACACTTAATTTTGGGTCGCCGATTATGGATCTGTATAAAGTTTTTCCTTATCAGATTATTTTCCCAAGATATTTTCATTTTTATGAAAAAAATGCAAACTTTAACAGGAAAAAAATGTATACCTTTTTTGTAAATTTTTTATTTTTTTAAGTGCGTTCTGTTGCGAAAAATTAACGTACTAATCATGAAAATCGGTTGATAAATAAACCACTTTTGAATGGTGAAATGAAAATGTGTAATAAATTTTTAGTATGAAAAAGAAGCAGAAAATAATCTTACTCATAAGCCATAACGTACAAGTCGTAATCGTACATTAGCGTACATGGCGTATGAGTAACATTTTCCATATTAATTTAATTTTGTAGCCCACTGAATTTTAGTATAATAAGATGCAAGTTTGAAGTTTCTGCAAATTACCGTTATTGTTTTAGATGTTTTTTAACAGCCACATAATTTTGGGTATAAGACTTAAAAAATATAGGATGTATAGTACAACGGTTTTCAATTCTTTATCAATATCTATCGCAATTGGGGAAGCTTTTTAATTTAAATTTTCGTATTCGAAAAAGTAGTTAGCAAATCATTAATATCTTGCTATAAAATTTTAGGGCATGAAAGACGAAATATACATTGATATACTTTATCAAGTTTGGCCTATGATGATTTTTTTTTTTTGCTTTTGATTTTTTCAGGATATGTTTATATTACATACATGCATGTGTTAAAGAACGATATGTTGTACATACATACTGTAACGGTCTTTGTAGAGACAAAAAGGTCTGAAGTAATTTTTCGATAAGTCAACTCGGTCAATTCTCTACAAAAATATTCCAAGACCTTTACAGTACAACGTATCGTTCGTTAAATATAAAAATCAGAATCAAAAAAAATAAAAAATTCTGTGTTATTCTTATGGGAAATCGAAAGATGCGATGCGGACATTCTTAATATTATTATTAAGAGCTCAAATTTTCTGAGACTTATTTTGCCGTCTAAACGTATGTAAGTTTTGAGCATGGTTCCGAGGAAAAATATTTCCGAATCACCCTAATGTATATACATATATGTGATTATAAGGGTGTAAGAAAGAAAATACGATAAACGAATTCGTACAAACACAAACATCGAATTTTTTAAACTCAAAGATAATACACATTGGGGCAAATTCATCTAAACGCGTAGTTTTGTATGGAAAGCCAATCTATTTACGAAGTTCACGCGATTACGAAGCAGTTACGCTTTAGATGAATACCCTGTTTCTATCTACATACATACATTTATGTAAGTAAATATGTAAGTTATGTATCAACTGTTTTTAGGCATCAGCAGATTAAGACTTTTAATGCTCAACTCAATAGAGTTAGTCCAATTTAATGTAACTTTTGAAAAGTTGCTTTGTTTTTCAGCTTCCAACGACGAAGTAAATCCCTGAAAGTCTGAAAGACTAACGCATTTGTATAGACAAAAGTAGGCAAAAGCTTACACACTTGAATTGGTTTTTTGTTAGGGGGTGGAAATATTTTTGTTTTCGTTTAAAGTTTAATTTGAGCATTTGTTGCTTTACTTTTACTTGATACGCCTACACCACAACTTGTGTGGCATTTAAGTTAATCGACATGCAATTTCTTGAACTGCCCGCCGCGCTTGAATGTAATGGGAGAGCCATTTTGCGTTCATTAATGAAATGTTAATTGCTATTCACAATTGCGCAAATTGACGCAGACATAAGAGAACTCAGTCTAGTGAATTATAAGTATGCATTATATATGTAGATATGAATCTTGAAGATACATCAAAAGAGTAATATTTGACATAAAAATAAACTAATTTTAAGAATAAATTAAAGAATGATAGCTAGAAATAATATTCAAAGTTGAAAGTAAAGTGTAGTACATATGTACATGCATACATAGTATGACATGAACTATACTTTTTACTATAGTTTGTATATTTAAATGAATTTATGTACATAAATAAACATATGTATGTATGTATGTATTCTTTTTTTTTAATAACTCCGCTTCAACTAAGCTCAACTGAACTTCAGAAAGCTCAAAATGTACTACTACAGAAGAACCGCATGCGAATTCCAATCCTGTTGCCGAGTGGATTGATCTTACTACTATCATAAGTTTAAATTTGTATAGGTATAAGAGATAATAAGTATGTATGCATATGTATGTTGGCACATACATATAAATAATGTGCAAATACTGGTTGTGTATTATACAACATTATATATATAAACATTTAATAGTGATCCCGTTTTTAAGCATAAACCCAAATGCCAGTTAATGTGAATGCAACTATGTCAACATATACATTCATACATACATTTTTATGTGACTAAAATGTCTTAGAAAAGGCAAAAACCTACATACATACATACATACATATGTTTACATGTGTCTTAATTAATAGTAAGTGTAAATTATTACTGTAAAAAATTAATAAAGACAAGTAATTTTTAAGCAAAAAACATAAACCGACTTCGATTCTTATATAAAAATTTAGGAGTACCGTTATTTCTCCACAACCAAATGAACGGATCTATACCAAATTAATATGGAAACACCCCTGAAGCATCACCTTTCCGATAGAATTATTGAAACCGGTGTACGTGGTCCAAAGTTATGCGGCAACATACATAAAAAAAAATATTCCGATGAATTGATAACCTCCTCCTTATTTGAAGTCGATTAATAAAAAGCCTACTGCTTCCTAGTATATAAGTATTAACGGATCCAGGACGTTGCAGGTGCAAATAAAACCCAAGGCAATCCAAATGTTTTTGACAGCTGAAGCCGGCTCGGGACATTGCATGGAAAAAACATGAAATGGAGCCAGAACAGAAAAGCTAGACGTAAATAACCAAAAGTCCATTGTCGAGATAGTGGATCAGAATTAAAAAAAAAAAAAAAACGATGGTGTTGACGACACTAAATGGTGGACTACGAATTACTCTAAACACCTGTGCCGAGAAAATATCAAAAAAAAAGGCATCAATTTTATAGCACAACGTTAAGAATCAAGGCTGGTTGTACAATTCGCATGCCTAGAGGGACAACTAGAATTCAATGGTTTTCTACAGCCAAAAGTTTAATTTTTGATGGCTACAACGGATTCAATAATAAATGTTACGATTTTTTAAAGGGCGAAGGTTATTTGTTTGCCCTCCATGATTTCGTAGTCTACAGCAGTTCAGATAATATTTCCAGTTTCCAAAATTACGAAAAATTCATGCAAAAAAGTATTAAGGAAATTTGTATTTACATTTCGTTATCTTAAAAGATAGAAAGGCCCTAACTCATATTGTCGGTGAAATACAAAAAACCGTAACTAAGTAAAAATACAAAATTCCCTTTTTGATTGTTTATGATGCATTCCATCGAATTATAAGTCCCAACCCCACATCATAAAAAATTTTAGTCAGGTTCGGCTTTTTTGCGTTTCAGCGACTATATGAGTTAGGACCTTTCTATATTAAGGTAACGATTTGTCGCATATTTTCGCACTTTGTTTTTGAATATGGTAGCAAAATTAGCAAGATCATTTGACTATATCTGTTCTTAATCTGCAGTGACCTGTAGGGAAACCTGTTACTGTTAATATTCTCAGCTTCTCCTTTGGGAAGTTAATTAAACTTTGGAATATCCTCTAGTTATACCCTCCCAATAAACTCTTTGCCTAACGCATTCCTACCGAACTATGTCAGTTCAAGTCCCTCATATTATTTCTCTCCCACCTGGGCTCCTCCTTTATAGTATCGGGACCCACTCCCAGGTAGGGTTCAGCGCTAACTCCGCGAGTCCGCGCGTTCCCCCTACTCCCCTGCGTTCACCTAAATAAATAATTAAAGCTTATCAGCCCTGTAAACCCACCTCGGACAACTGTTCCACCCATTGCTGTCACGGGTGGGACATTAGAGTGGTCCAAAAAAATTAAGTCGGAGTTTTAATGCCGGCACACCCTAGGATTGATCTATATCGAAAAAAATATACCTCTATTGTTTTATTTTGAAATCAAAAAATATTTAGGGAGTGCTCAAAGTGCTCAAAGTTTTCCATGTATCTTATATTGAGAAAAAACAATTTTTCGTAGAAATGGTATAAAACTCTTGAAAATCAATATTTTTCGACCGGAAAACTGTGGTTCTCTTCAGGAGACTTCCAATATTAATATCCAATTGTTTATTTAACCTTTTTTATGATTCAAGATTTTTTATTGGTCCTCCCATTGCATTTTCTTAGGGCTTTGGAGGACCTATAAAATATAGTTACCATGAAAAATTGGGTATTATTACTGGGAATCTCCTGAAGATAAATAAAGTTTTCCGATCGAAAAATATTGATTTTCAAGAATTCTACACTATTTCTACGAAAAGTTGTTTTTTTCCCATATAAAATACATGGAAAACTTTGAGCGCTTTGAGCACTACCTAAATTATTTTTTATTCCAAAATAAAAAAATATGGGTATATTTTTTTTCGGTATATAACAATCCTAGGGTGTGGCGGCATTAAAAATCCGACCTTATTTTTTTTTTACATACATTTTTGGACCACTTTACTGGGACATGCTTTACTGTTGAATTTATTTAGAACTTAAAGTTTTAGTTTGTTATTTTTCGGTTGATTCAAGAACTTTTTCAAATGTCTTATCCACACGTTTGTTAGTTTTATAAAAAAAATTATAATTTTTCCACTAAGGTTCAGTTTCTCATGGAACCTCCCTAACGTTATAAAAGTTTATGTTATATAAATACATACTTGAATTACGTTTCCATATATATGTATGTAAATAATATAAATGTAAAAGATGTCTGTTGAATTCAGCAGTGCGCCCGGTGAACCTTGCTTTTGGAATGTCATTTTCGTTTTTCCACTTTCTTTTTCAATAGGGAAAGGTGTAAAAGGAGACAGAAAGACACATCATCACAATCGGACACTTGTGTTAAAGGCACTGTACCAAATCAAAATAATAAGCATAATTTGTGTGTAGTGTGATAAAAAGTGGATAACATCGCAAGTAATCAAGGTGTCTTTTTCCTTTTTCACCACTTTTCTTTGAAATTGTTCATCCAGTAAATTCGAATTTATGAATGTTCATATGTACATACATACATACATATGTATTTATGTAAATATTTACATATATGTTTCCATTTACATATACAAAATAGGAATGTAAATCCTGGGATCCCGGCCTTTTTGAGATCCCAAAAATCCCGGGATTCTTGGCAAATAAGCCCGGGGTTTTCGGGATATGTAATTTGCACTGATGGCAATAATAGAAACTCCCTTTCTTAACCAGTATTGGCTATATTTCTTTTTTATTTAATAATTAATCTATTTTTAAATGTCTAGCTCATTATAGATACATATAACATCGCGCAATAGTAAATCCTAAATCATATCTTTGAAATTACAAAGTCCTTTAAAATAAATCCTGACGTGAGAGAGAAAAAATAAAAACGCCACTTTAAATAAAAAATTTGGTTTCAAACCCATTTATTTATTATTTATTTTATGGTAGGAGAGCTTCTCAAACAATATATGTAGAAGCAATTTTTTCGATTTAAGTTGTTGAAAATTAATGAATATCTAAATCCCGGGACTAATCCCGCAATTGTAATAACGACATCCCGGAAATCCCGGGATCGGAAAATGCAGCAAAAATTAACATCCCTAATACTTACACACATACATACATATGTATGTATAAACTTTCCAAATACATATTTACTTCGTCCATCTTATTCAGTGACTCGGCTCCTGCTTTTACTGCAAACGTTAAAAAGTTAAGTCCTTCGACAGTTGCGAATATCGAAAAAAAAGAACAATGAATGAATATTACAGCATTAAAATTAAATAAAACGAACGCAAAGGCATACAGAGTGCACGTGAATGTGGGATGTAGAAGATTTGATGGCGGAATGGCGGCTTGCGATTTATGACCTCCGACTAATGGACTGCTGCGACCCTTCGCGTTGTCAATGGAAAGCGAATGTTTTGGGCTATTTCCTTTTATGTATTTTGTTTTTATTTATTTTATTTTATAGCTGCTGGCAACCAAAGAGTAATTCTAACAGCACTTGTTGTTGGTGCAATATCAATGACCTTATAATGACATTCCGNTCTTTTGTTGTGTTATTCATTTGATTTTATAGCTGCTGGCAACCAAAGAGTAATTCTAACAGCACTTGTTGTTGGTGCAATATCAATGACCTTATAATGACATTCCGATATGGTCTCAGTTTATGACACACTTTTTTAAGCATACGTTTTATTTAACAACTCACGTTTTTTTTTTTTTGTATTTTTAAAGATTTATGTTAGCACATGATTCAATTTGACCAGGTCTGCATACATAAATGCATATGTACATACATAAGTAAATAAGTAATGTATACATGTATGTACATATGTACATATGTAAATATGCATGTCCCTATTTTATTTGCGATACTATGTACATACATATGTATATAAATATATGTAGGTATATACATGCATATCGAAGTATGTATCTACACTAACAACGGCCTTCACTGACTCTTACCACATGTATTTATTGTTGTGAAATTTACTTACACACTGGGGCTATTTTTTTAGTAAAGCAGTAAAATAAACTAAAACGTATTTAATAAGATACATATGTACTTACACAAAAGCTTTAATTATATGATTTTATAAAAGGAAATGCTAGACTCCAAATTTAAATTTTGTCCCTGTTAAAGTTAGCATTTTTTTCAATCGTAATGCAATTTTAAAACGAAAATATGTAGGAAGAATTACCTGATCTAGAAAAACGGTCTGCAGATTAGTAATCTATGATCCAAAATTAAGTTTACGTGTCGCGTTTTTTTTTTTTTTTTTTTTTTTTTTTGTATGTGTCGTTTTAATGAGCCCCCATTTGATTAATGGGAAACCTAAGAATTTAAATGTTATGTTAAAAAATACATATTTTGCTGTGACGGGTGGATATCCAATATGCATTACTTGAAGGCTTATAACTTCTCACCCAAAACGCACTTTTGTAATAACTTACCACCATTTTGAAGTTCAGGAATTGCCTTTAATACATGAGGGATGCCTTGAAAACTTGATGCAAAAATATGACAGCATTTATATATGCATTTATAACAATAAAATAGAGAAAATAGTGGTAAGAATTTATGTAATTTATTTTATTACCTGAGGTGTCGTCATCGCTGGAATGGCCCTTATGTTACTGAATGAACTATATTCTTATAACTACAAAAATAATAATATAAAATAAAGTTCAAGAAATCGGATAAACGAGGATATAAACATGTGAGTATTGCAGAAAGGTAGATAAAGCTCTTTAAACACCGGAGTTCTTCAGTATCGAATTTATAATTAACACTGGTTTTTGATAAACACTGATACTAGTTTAATGATATAGTAGTTGTTTTTTAAATTGTTTTTGTACCTTAGAGAGTATTCTTCCGACTATTATATAAAGCGGAAGAAAATGATTCAGGGGTTTTCTTTATTAAGGTAACGATAGGTATGTATAATGAAAAATATACATCAGAGTCCAACGATTTTAGCGCCATCGCACTACTTCTAAAGCCCAAATAAGATAGCTGCTCCTGCCAGATTCGTATCAACTACTAGTGACATGAAAGAACACGTTGATTGTGAGTTCAGAATCATTGTATTTAAGTAGATATCGACAATAATAGTAGGCACAATATCTACATACATAAAAAAAATAATCCCGAAATGAAAAAAACCTCGCTGCTGTCAAATAAAGCCACCTAAATACATAAGAATGTATAAAACTTGAAGTCTGTTTTAAATACATACAGTGCCGAACAGAAGTATTGGCACAGTGAATTTTTCGCAATATATGCAAAGTTCTTTATTCTAATTTATTTCCGATAATTTTTTATAAAAATATCGTTTATTCTACACCAAAAAACATAATAATAAAATCTCTAAACTTTGTGCAAAACTCAGGAAAATTGATTAAATTTGCACACAAATTTGGAACATTTTATTCAGATTTTTTAGAAAAATTCTAAGTATGCAGTTTTATAGCCCATTCAAACTTAGTATAACAAAGTGTAAGTTTGAAGTCGCTATTCGCATTGATTTTTGGTAGTTTTTTTCGCGCAAGTTCTTCCATACAAAGTAATTCGACAATTATTTTTTGTATGGAGAAAATGAGCAACACCTTCCACTAAAAAAATTGCAAAAAATCAACGCGATTTCTAAATTAGAATAAAGAGCTTTTCATATATTCCAAAAAATGTTGGGGAGATTCTGTAACCAGTTAGCGACAATCTTCGGATCGGTATCGCTTTTGTTGACGTACATATGATATGAACATTTTGTTAGATAATGAGCTACACTTTCGTAAAAAAATAATGAACATTAAAATAGCAAAGGGAAATGGCTCTCTGCCCTGTACTACATACATATTCAGATTATATAGAAAAACGTGCGAAGCCACCCTTTCTAACTTTGAATAGATGTATTACGACACCGAGAACAGTTTAGGAACTTCCTTAATCTTTAAAGAGAGCCTAACTTGGGAAAATGTATCTGGGAATGCATATGTATGTACATATGTATATGGGGCGTAAACACAGGATCTTTTGGCAAAATAAATATAAAATAACCTTTTTACACGAAAGCTTACATTTTAATTATTGACTTGATGTGTATATGTACTATATGAACTGCATGGAAATGTTTATACTTTTATCTCGTACTGACGACGGCTTCCTTCCGCGCTGCATCCTGTAATAGTTGAGTGTCTACCTCATCGCCAGGTAATTGTACGTACCGAACAACGGAGCCTCTGATGAAACAATTCTTCACGGACAACATATGTGGATATTTATCTGGATCCGTAACATTAATGTCGGTTAGTTTAATATTTAAGTACTGGTCTACAGAATGTAATGTTCCGCAAATACTACAAATAAAAGGGGATTAGAGAACTAGCGGGCAGCAAATGCGAATGAAAGGCATACCTTAAGTCATTTTTAAGTTCCACGACGACATCTTTCCCCACAAGGGATTTGAAGAATGAGTAGAAGAGCTATGTCGTTGGAGGAATGAAAGAGAATACATTTTTGATGAATAAAGCTTTGTAAATTTAATATACTTTTAAAAATCCTACCATTTCATAAATGTGTTTGGAATTTGCAGCAAAACTGGAATTGTTTAAGCGGTTGTCAAAATGAAACAGCTGATAGCGTTGCCAGATGAGAGCTTGCGTTTTTATTTACGTTCTCACCTGCCAAACAAAGAACGTATATCAGATAACGTAAATATATAATTTACGATCTACTAAAATTTTCTAGCAACAGCGCGAACCGCTCCAACTGTTGGTGGCGACATCTACTTGTGAATGTTGTTCTTATGTGAATACACGCTCAAAATCAGATATTCTTCGTGAATCGGTTAGAGGCGAAAATCCGTTAGTGGGAATTGAGTTTTAAATAAAAATAACAATTAACAATACTTTTGTTTCTTTACAGCTAATAATAATAGATTGGCGCTTACACATACATTAGTATTTGGCCAAGCTTTTCCTCCGATTTTTGATCTTGTCACACAAAGGGCAGGGACCTACACTTTTACGCCGACTCCGAACGGCCATCGTATTTTTATGAGAAGCTGTTTTTCATGGCAAAAATATACTCGGAGGATTGTCATTGCCTGACGAGGGGCGACACTATTAGAAAAAAACCTTTTTTTTATTTTCGTTTATTTTTTATGCTGGGTTGAACTGGGCTTGAGCCCAGGCCTTTCGGCGTGGTAGCGCGCACTGCTAACCACTACACCACAGCGGCCGCCACAGATAATTATCAATAAATATGAGTAGTTTTCTTTACGCAAAAAATTAGCAGAATAGGGTTAAATCACACACATACATACATATGTATGTATATTTCATTTTAATATTTTTAAATAACCGTATTCAAAAACATGTTTGACTTAACTTATTGATTAGATTAAAATTTTTATTTTATCCAAATAATTTGGATTTTATTTAATCCAAACTTCGCAAGAACACTCTTTTGATTTATCAAAAAAAAATTTGACAAAATAGGTTTGCTAGTTTCGGAGTCTATAGGAAGGATACACACATACTTACATCCAATTATAACTACAGGGGTTGGCGCTCACGATGTTACCAATCAAAAATGCCATAGTTTTATTAATTTTTATAAGCCTTTATTCAGCCTTATCATGAGTTCCATTTTCCCCAAATCGGTTCAATTTTCACGTTTAGTTTCCATATATTAACTATGGGTGGATGACAAATTTTCGAGTGAATTTTTTTCGAGTGAAACTCAGGATAAGGCAGAATATGTTTCAACTCTGGGTAAACAAATCTTACAATCAATATTTACCTAACTTCCTAATGAGCTAGAGACTTAAAACTTCAAATTTACAGCCGTATTTCCATGCCAATGACAATCCAGCTAATGACAATTGTCACCATTAGAGCGCTTAAAATATATTTGTGGCATAGTATTAGGCGCAGTAATTGTGACAATATTCATACGATGAATTTTGTCAATGACGTGGGAATAGGGCGGTTAGCTCAGAACCCTATGGCTAGGCAAAATGAAAGATGAAGTATCCCCTAAGTGGCGCAGGTGTCGAAATTTTGGGAACCCCGTACTTACGGTCCGATTTGTTTCATATATATTTAGGAATAACGGATATTACTTAAATAAAAATAAATAACTCCACAAAAAATTTTGCCATTATGGGATGAGGAGTTCGACTTTTATTTTTGATTAGCCACCTTTAGCGCGGATAACATCATCGGATCTGTCTGGAAATGATCCACACGCTGCACGAATATGGTCTGGCGATACTTTGCGGCGATGAGCAATCTTAAAGGCATTGCATTGCTCTTCTTTTTTTTTGTTGATACTTTGGCCTCATAGGACCATAGAGAGAAATCCATTAGGTCTAAGACCGGAGAATATTGTGGCCATTGTTGCCAAGAAATGAAGCTGGGAAGTTTTGTCTAAAAGACGTTGAATTCGGCGAACTTTGTGCGATGGTGCATAGTCTTATTGAAACGTAAAATGTTTTCGTGCCCAAAGTTATAAAGCATCGTTTAAAATGCTTTCATCGTTTGAAATAAGGAACCATTATAGTCTGAATAAAATAAAAAACCGACATTTACAATCAGCTGAATGCCTATTGGGGAAAGGCCCGGGCTATTAGTTCTGTTAGACCAGCAAAAACAGGCTTGCCTAGAAATGTCACTGTATTCCTGGGCAGCTACTCCAATGAGTTGCAGCTATGGCAGGAATTTTTTCTTTCGAGCCACATTCTATCTACGTGAGTCTATACAAGTCTTTGCACTCCAAATTAATTACAATTGAAGCCAGCCTTAAGAAGTAGGAAGTTCAGAACGGGGATTCTCCTCCTACATATCTACGATAAAACATTTTCATCCTGTATTGAGTGCAAATCAAATCTCAGCCATTAGCGGCTAGCTTGTCATTCAGTTTGTAGCAAAAAAAAGCCACGGTGCTGTGTACATATGTACATACATACGTTAGTTTAGATCTACCTGGGTGCAGTGACAGTCCTAGTAATCGCAGCGCAGCCAGGCCTTCAAAACCTTCTTAATAACATTCTAAAACTGTTCGTCCAACGCCGAAACAAATTCTCGAAATGGATCGATTCACGGAAGAGTTCATGGGGCGGTCTCTGCTCGAAGGATATCCAATTCATGCAGTCTTTACGTCTGCCAAAGGACTGCAACGTCTGCAAAGTTGAGATTTATGTTGACGAGGAGTTCCTCTAATAAATATCACGATTCCGTCCAAAAGCTCCACTATTTTCGTCGATAGACAAGCGGTTTCGAAAACAGAAGGATCCATAGAAATGAACCGAGGGAGAGAGGGGTAGAAATATTGTGCCGCGGTGACATTATTGGGTCATATCAACATCAATTCTGCAATGAAGATGGCGAAGCATCAATCAAGCACTTTCTGTGTCATTGTCTGCAGCCGAGTTGACTGGATTACCTGGAGTTACGCTACTTCGCCAATCTGGCAGAGGTGTCAGGGGTGAAAATGTTGGACCAACCAATTTTTATTTGGGATCAAAAATATTTCAGCAGGTTAGTGCTTTGATTATTCTTTCTTTTCTCTTTCATTAGGAGCCCCGGTTAGGGGAATGTGTCTCTTCCTGGCATTCACTCACAGATAGTACTCATAATGGAAAAATAATCTCAGTGAAACTTTTTAATTAAATACATACGTATGTAAGTAACTTTCAAATTTGTTTTTTATTTATTTAAAACTAACAATAATAAGATCTGTTTTAGATAAAATTTAAATTTTAAATCACAAATGTTGTTACTACAGGTGTACGCAACATGCCAGAATCTGCCTAATTATTTTGGTTTGTCGGATATTAACTTAAATATATCTATATATCTATATATCTACATATGTATATGTATGTATATGTGTGTATGTTTTCATGTATGTGTATGTATAGTACATATAAATAATTAATTGCCTCTTGATTTTTTATTTTTTTTTTTTTGGGAGAAACTGGCGCTGTCCGCACTTTCATCCTTGGCACGCAGCCCAAAGTCATTTTGTCGCTCACATACTTTCTCCGCACCGTTCCCAACGTCCCCAAATGTGTCTTAATACTAATAAATTCGTATCCTGGATTCCATACCGGCCAATCTACCACACCTACTGGTCCACATTAAAGTAAGAATTCTGCATCAAGTACAGCTTGTCGATCGGGTTGACGAGACTCGTGCTGAGATTGGCGATGATGTCGTGTGGGTTGGAATGTTGATTGCCCGATGAGCCCGTGGACTGCAGCTCCAGGTTGTTCAGCGAAAGCGAATCGGTATCGTCGTCTAATTGATCGAAGTTACTGCCATCCAATGACAGATCTGAGCTGCAAAAACTGTCATTTGAATTTGGAGGATAATCTGTAAGGGGAGAAACAAACCAAAAAAAAAAAAGATTTACAAATGTGTTCCAATAGTTTGCCATAACTCTGGGGGCCTACCATCAGGGGAGAATGGTAGATTAGGATTAAGTGGTTGGCTGCCAAAACCGCTGTCACCCAAACTCAAGTAAGCACTTTCCACACCCGAAATGCCACACTCCTGCTTAATTTCCTTTTCATCCTTATTCGCATCCTTTTCATCGCCGCTGCGCGAATTGACTGTACCGCCACTGCCACCGCTCGCGCCACCACCGTTTTTCGCTTTTCGCTGAATCTTCTTCATTTTGGCGCGCTGATTTTGAAACCACACCTGCACCACGCGCACTGAAAGGCCCGTGTCCTTCGCCAGAGCTTCTCTCACCTTGCGACAGGGCTTCGGCGATTGGTCGAAAGAAGCCTTGAATTGCTTTCGCTGCTGTGACGTCAATATTGTGCGAGGACGTTTTGGACCGCGACGTCCGTCCCGAGGCCGCATCATATCGTCATCGTCTAGGCCCACATAGCCACAGTGTTGGGCTGTGGCCAGAAATATTTCCTTTTCGAGATCATGTCGACAGCAAAATAACTGGCCATCACGCAACAAAAACTGCTCGCCCTTCTGCAGGGGCAGTCGACAGATGTAGCAGATGAAACAAGGCAGGTGGAAAATGAAAGATGGAATCGGCCGCATGACCATTTCATGTGGCAGGATCGGGTGGCAACATCCAGTGCATTTAATGCTGAACAATCTATGGTAGAGAAGAAGGAAATACCGGTTTTTTCAACTGTATACTGCATATGTATGTATGTATGTATTAAGTTTAGTTAATAGGACTATTTGCAGAATTTGATTAAGCAACGCAATTTTACCTACCGATCGTAATCGAGTTTGCAGTAAAGCTTTGAATTGCGTACGTAACAGGTATTGAATAACTGTATGCCACAGTAGCAACACGACAAACAGTGTTCATGCCAATTCGATTCGCCGACATTCATGAGATACCGATCGTAGATCTTTTGTCCGCAACCCTCACAGATTTCGTAATTCTTCTCGCACTTCACCTGTCCGACATCTGCAAACAAAGGAAGAAAATACATTTTTAAGGAAAAAATCTAAATTTGATTGTTGGAATGACTTTTGCTATAACTAAAGGCAACACTAAAGACAAAAAAAAATAAATGTTTTGAGATCCATTTAGGATTTTTATTTTTTCGCTCAAAGATAATAATTTACTATGGAGTTTTATTTTTTCACTTAAAATATTGATCATTCAAAAAAACTCAAAAGCTACACCAGCGTGATTTCCGTCGAATCCTTTTCAGAGGTAGCGACACCCTAATAAAAGGAATAAGTCCCAAAATTTTCAGGTCAAAATTTCAGTAAAGTTCCGTCTGTATGGCCCCTTCAATTTTATAAATAATCATTATTATCTCTGAGCGAAAAAATAAAAATCATAAAATAATCATTATTTATGATTTAAAAAAAAACGGCCTCAAGCTCAATAAAAATTGTTGAATATAATTGTTATAAGGCCATAAAATAACAAAAAACAATCATTTCCGTTGAGCGAAGAAATAAAAATCAATAATAATTATTATTTTTGAGCGGAAAATATAAAAATCGTAAAATAATGATTAAATGCTGATTTAAATTATTTTACTCATAATGATTACCGTCCCTGCTTTTAACTGATTATGGAAAGAGTTGAAGTTGTGCGGAAGAGGAGATTTTACTATGCACACACGTGCTCCGTCTACATAAGGTGAAAAGTTTACACACATATGTATGAGCGGGTTAGACACTATCAATTTATGTCAAACCATAAATTTACTTTTATATTTGCGAGAAAAAATATGAAATACATACAGTGTTGTGCGGAAAAAAGATCCGGATCCCGATCTTGAGTAAAAAATATTTTATTACAAAAATGGTCATACATGTGAAGTAGAGGTATACGCCGCCGAGCCACGCCGTCGCCTTGATTAGCGGCTGGGTTGGAACTCCCACTTAGATTAAACTATTAGCAAAGCCATAGTTAACAGAGTGGCTATACCGCAAGATTGCTGGCGCCCAAACGATGACTTTGCTCTCGTTTACAGCAACAACGAGAACTTGTTTGTAAGGATAGACCCTGCTCCCATAATTTTTTTTTTAACAGTAGCTGTAGCAGCCTTGACAGATATTTTAGGAAAAACCCGGAGTTAGAAAGATGCGGCATTTCTGATGCTCGGCTAGTGTCCTTTGGCAATAAATTGAGGGTAAAAATACCAAAACGGCAAATCTGTACAAATGGGCTCCCCACCTCCATCCCAGATATGTGTGTATGTGCATCATTGGTATGCAGACGGGTCAAATATGGAAAATAGAAAGAAAGAAAAAGGATGGAAAAAAACTGCCAGATGACCCACAGATATAAAGTTAGAGGTGCTAGTAATCCTGCCCTGTACCATAGTGAAAGATGGAAATAACGGTAAATTACTACTAAAAGTTACTAAGCTTCAAATCGGACAGAATAGCTGCCGTGCTGTAATTCCGAGATGGACATACAAAGTACATAGTAAGGTACACTAAAGAGCAAAATAGTACTCACCGCACCTACGGTTACGGTAAACAGAAGCATAATGAAAATTTGTACTATATTTTTATTTCTAAAATTTCGTGGTTTTATTTTGGAAAGCTGGTATTTTTTCTTGCGTGTGATAAATCATTTTTTAGTGAATCATAGAACAAACAGACCCCGAAAACATGTCTTTTTTATATGCTTCATTATATCTATACTTATGAATGTTCACTTTTGCT
>NW_016161714.1:44690-49119 GCF_001687245.7 Rhagoletis zephyria | reverse complement strand
GTTTTAAGTACTTGATAAACTTTACAGCCTAAAAGAGTTTACCACTGACCTGAACTTAACAAGGATTCGAAGATTTAATTTGCCAACTTCGAATTCGTTCCACCAAAATGAACTACATAATAAAAATACAAGTTCAGCTAATTTTTTCGGTATTCGAAATATAAAAAAATTAGGTAATCGTGAAAAATTACATCTTCATCGAAAACCAGAAACCAGAAATCAAGGAAATTGAACTTAAAACTCTTTTTTAACATTTTTTATTACCTTTTAAAGTTGAGCGCATCTCGTGTTTTTAGAACTTTTTATTAAACAAGTAATTTTTTTGGAGGATGGTTCCAGCGTTGCCAGTTTGACGTTTTTAACATCATTTGGACGTTTTTTGTATGTTGTTGACGTTCGGACGTTTTTTGTGCAAAAAATTACGTTTTTTAACTTCCCAGTAATTTATCTCTGTTACTAAATCTTGTAAGTAGAACTGATTTTGAATTATTTTCTTAATAAATCTTTACAAGCTTTGTGTTTTGCAGCAGCTTCTTCAAAATACGATGCAAACCAAGCGTACGCGTCTTTTTTTTTGATTCTTGGACTAAGGATCCCGCGTTCAAAGGCTGGTTTTGTAAACACTTGAGGTTACGACGAGGCTTATTGCATTGTTTGCAATTGCACATTAAAAGCCAAATCAGGTAGAGCTCATCTATTGCAACACGCACGCTCGAAAAAGCACCAAAAAAGTTGTAGCAGCATAAAAGTCAGAAAAAAGTAGGCGGCTTTTTTAAGACTTCATTGAAAATGCAATGAACGCAAAAAAGGCTGAAATATTTCTATGTTCCTTCTTAGCAGAACGGAATTTAACATTTTCAACAACCGACCACCTAACCAAATGTCTACAAGAGAAAAAAAAAATATTAAAAATCAACGCGATTCTTTAGCAATTTAAAACTTGGACATTATTACCCTGGAAAGTAATGGGCTATTAAACTGCAAGAATGATAGAATACAAGATTGCGCCGATCGGAGAGGATTTTTGAGAATAACTTGTGTGTGACGTCACACTGGTGCAATTGCGAGAGAGAAATGCCAAAGCGTGAGCAAGAATGGAAGAAGAAGAAAAAATGTTGCAAGTAAAACGTAAACAAGTTGCACCAGTGTGACGTCATGCAAACAACGATTCTGTCAAATTCGTTAAGAGAGGAATAGCGGTCCGAGATCGGCGCAACCTTTGTATTCTCTCAATCGTGATTAAACTGCATACTCAAAAAAATTCTTAAAAATCTGAATAAAAAGTTGAAAATCTAGCTGAAACTTTGCAGATTTTTTATAATTTTTGCACAAAGTTTGAAATGTGGATTTATATTTTGTTTGTTATATAATGAGCTAGGCTTTTAGGGAAAAATAATAAACATTAAATAAACAAAAGAAAAACAGCCACAATCGATCAAAATATTGATGACTTAATCAGGTGATCACAAGTGTACATATGTATACAGTTTTTTTATATTAACGATCTCAAACCAGTTTACAATGAATTTAAATGTGATCTGTCGAAATGCCATTTTAATATATCTTACTTGTGTACCTTTGTATACAATAAGTTTAATAAGAACAATTCTGTGTGCATACATTTGAAAAAGACGTTTTTGGGTAGGAAATTACGTTTTTTCATACCAAGAGGGACGTTTTCTCATGTCGAAGACCTGGTAACACTGGACGGTTCCGTGCGCAGAAGTGGAAAACTTTTGACTGCCATTCACCTGGGAGTGGCCAGAAGCGATTCTTGTGCGTACGGTTCAAATCGCAGCTCACAACGTCCGGATATTAATATCCACGTATCCTCTGGGTAGCAACCAAACACCCATTTGGGAGCGAGCTAAAGTGAGAAGGCATAAAACTTCGCATGCGCTGGGCTTGGGTCCCGCCTCGTTAAAACCCCGCCCAATGAAAAAGAACAAACAGCCTCGGATGAGACCCCCTTTTTTTATGACGACCACGGCAAAAGTATAAAGGACTATGATTTAAGGGTATCCACCTGGAATATCCGGGCCCTTAATGGGGAAGGTGCCTCTGCCCGGCTGGTTGATGTCCTCGGGAAGACAAAGGCTGACATCACCGCCATCCAAGAAATGCGATGGACGGGGCAAGGTAAAGTAAGCGTGAAGCCTTGCGACGTCTACTACAGTTGCCACGTAAAGGAGCGCAAATTCGGTGTTGGATTCGTGGTAGGAGAGAGACTCCGTCGCCGAGTACTGGCGTTCACCCCGGTGGACGAACGTCTAGCCACAATCCGCATCAAAGCTAGATTCTTCAACATCTCGCTCATCTGCGCCCATGCCCCGACGGAAGAGAAGAATGAGGCGTCCAAGGATCTCTTCTATGAGCGCTTGGAACGTACAAGAAGGATGAGGCGTCCAAGGATTTCTTCTATGAGCGCTTGGAACGTACATATGCTTGGTGGTAAGGAAGGGATCTTTGGCGCCACTGTCGGAAAATTCAGCCTCCACAACGAAACGTCCGATAACGGAGCTGAGGCTGATCGACTTTGTCGGGGCCCGATAACATGGTATATATGTAGTACTAGTTCCAGCATAAGAAATCCACCAAGCTACATGGCTGTCTCCAGATCGTAAAACGAGAAACCAAATCGATCATGTTGTGATAGACGGAAGGCATGCGTCACGCGTTTTAGACGTACGTACACTCCGAGGGCCAAACATCGACTCGGACCACTATCTTGTTGTAGCCAAGATACGCACCCGCCTCTGTGCAGCAAAAAATGTGCGCCCAACAATGCAAGGAAAGCTTAACGTCGAAAAGCTGCAATCACAACAGACGGCCAATTTATTCGCCACTCGACTCACACACCTGCTCTCTGAGAGCACTCTTCAACAATCCGACATACGCGAGCAGTGGAACCACATTTCCCGATCATTAAGTACCGCCGCCGAAGAAGTAGTTGGATTTCAGCGAGCCCGAAAGAACAACTGGTACGATGAGGAATGTCAAGAAGCCGCAGAGAAAAAACACGCCGCCTATAGAGCCCCGCTGCGATCGGGCGCACCGCGAGCCATGTGGGACCGTTATAGGGAACCGAAGAAGGAAGCGAGACGTATTGGCCGCAATAAGAAGAGAGAGGCCGAAATTAGTGAGTGCGAAGAGCTTGAGATGCTGGCCGACAGGAAGAACGCCCGAACTTTCTACCAGAGGGTTAGGCGACGGAAGGTTTCAAGACCGTGGCGAACTCCTGTAAGAACAATAATGGCGACCTAGTGACAGATGTCCAGAATATACTTAAATTGTGGAGGGAACACTTTTACAACCTACTGAATGGTAGCAGCGCTGAAAGTACTGAAGGAGACGAACCCGAGTCCCCAGTCGATGATGATGGAGTAGCCGTCCCACCGCCTGACTATGACGAAAAATGACGGCTGAAAAACAACAAAGCTGCTGGAGCTGACGGCCTGCCAGCCGAGGTNCTGAAGGAGACGAACCCGAGTCCCCAGTCGATGATGATGGAGTAGCCGTCCCACCGCCTGACTATGACGAAAAATGACGGCTGAAAAACAACAAAGCTGCTGGAGCTGACGGCCTGCCAGCCGAGGTATTCAAGGACGGCGGCGAGGAGCTGATGAGGTGCATGCATCCGCTCGTATGCAGAATATGGTCAAATGAACGCATGCCCGACGACTGGAATTATAGTGTGCTCTGCCCAATCCACAAGATAGGCGACCCCGCCATACGCGCCAACTACCGCGGAATCAGCCTTCTAAGCATAGGTTATAAGGTATTATCGAGTGTATTGTGCGAAAGACTGAACGAACTGATTGGACCTTATCAGTGTGGCTTTAGGCCTGGAAAATCCACCATAGATCAGGTATTCACAATACGCCAAAACTTGGAAAAGACCCGCGAGAATAGGATCGACACACACCTTCTCTTTGTCGATTTCGAAGCCGCTTTCGACAGCTCGAAGAGAAGTTGCCTCTATGACGCGATATCTGAATTTGGTATCCACGCGAAACTGATAAGGCTGTGTAAAATTACGTTGAGCAATACCACCAGCTCCGTCAGAATAGGGAAGGACCTCTCCGAGCAGTTTGATACCAAACGAGGTTTCAGACAAGGGGACTCCCTTTCGTGTGATTTCTTTAATCTGATGTTGGAGAAGATAATAAGAGCCGCAGAACTGAACCGCTCAGGCACAATACTTTACAAGAGCGTACAATTGCTGGCGTATGACGACGACATCGATATTATCGGGGATTGGATAGAGAAGCAATGCGAATAGGTCTCGTGGTGAACGAGGACAAAACGAAGTATCTTCTGTCATCACACAAACAGTCAGAGTATACGCATCTTGGCACCCACGTCACTGTTAACAGTTCCAAGTTTGAAAAAGTAGACGACTTCGTTTATTTGGGAACCAACATTAACA